>NC_041395.2:190052427-190187427 GCF_900747795.2 Erpetoichthys calabaricus
GGACTCTGAGATGGTGAGAAATAAGATTCTCTGGTCGGATGAGACCAAGATATAACTTTTTGGCCTTAATTCTAAGCGGTATGTGTGGAGACAACCAGGCACTGCTCAATGTCAGTTCAACACAAATCCAGCTCGAGCCAATTATGACAGCAGCAATCCAAGCTGTGAGAACACAGTAAAAAGGAGGCGTATCAGACGTCGTGGTAGATTTTCTGATGCAGCTAGACGGAAGCAACTTCGTGCAGCTGCCGCCAAATACTCGCACAAAAATCCACAAGTTAATAAACACGCTGTGGCTAAATATTCAGAAGCAAATCCACAAGTTCATAGGGACGCTGTGGCTAAATACACAAAAGCAAATCCACAAGTTCATAGGGACGCTGTGGCTAAATACTCAGAAGCAAATCCACAAGTTTATAGGGACGCTGTGGCTAAATACTCAGAAGCAAATCCACAAGTTCATAGGGACGCTGTGGCTAAATACTCGCAAGCACATCCACAAGTTCATAGGGACGCTGTGGCTAAATACTCAGAAGCAAATCCACAAGTTCATAGGGACACTGTGGCTAAATACTCAGAAGCAAATCCACAAGTTCATAGGGACGCTGTGGCTAAATACTCAGAAGCAAATCCACAAGTTCATAGGGACGCTGTGGCTAAATACTCGCAAGCAAATCCACAAGTTCATAGGAACGCTGTGTCTAAATACTCGCAAGCAAATCCATAAGTTCATAGGGACGCTGTGGCTAAATACTCGCAAGCACATCCACAAGTTAATAGGGACGATGTGGCTAAATACTCGCAAGCAAATCCACAAGTTCATAGGGACGCTGTAGCTAAATACTCGCAAGCAAATCCACAAGTTCATAGAGACGCTGTCGCTAAATTCATGGAGGCAAATCCACAAGTTAATAGAGCTTCTGTTTCTAGATACGATCCCAATAATGAAAAGCGGCTCATACGAAAACAACAGGTTTGGCTCAAAAAAGCCAATTGTGGATTTGCATACGACCTAAACATACATTATGAGTCTGACAAAACAGTACACATTGGATCCATGGATGTTCACTGTGACTATTGTGAAGCTCAGAAGTGGAAATGCGAGTCTCCTGGTTTGTGCTGTAACGGTGGTAAAGTCTCTCTCACTCCTTTACGTAAGCTTCCTGACCTTCTTGAGGGCCTGTTAAATGGCGAACATCCTCAAAGTGAGCATTTCTTGAAAAATATTCGAAAGTACAAAAGCACATTTCAAATGACGTCATTTGGTGCTAAACAAATCGTTGAGGGAAATTTTATGCCTTCATTTAAAGTTCAGGGACAAGTGTATCACTTGATTGGCAGTCTTTTACATATGCCGAGTGAGGAACACAAATTTTTGCAAATTTATTTTGTCGGGGATGATGAAAAGGAAGCACAAATCCGCTGTGCTAATTTTCTGGACTTAACATACCCCTGGTCAAACAATTACAAAAAATGCTCCATGACTGTAACACTTACATCCAGGACTTCCACTCCACAATGGACAGTATTTCAGATGATGACAAAGACTTGAAAGTTGTCATTCACGCAGACAAAAAACCATTACATGCACACAAAGGCAGATTTAATAAACCCACAGTTCATCAAGTTGGTGTTGTCATCGTTGGGCAAACGTTCAACAATAGAGATATTGTCTTGAAAACCAGAGACAATAAACTACAACGCATTAAGGAAACCCACGGATCCTATGATGCACTTCAATATCCTCTCATGTTCTGCTATGGTGAAGACGGCTATTGTGTGTCTATACCTCAAGTTCATGCTACCAGTAAGTTACCTATGAACAAAACCGTCTCTGCAGCAAACTTCTATTCATACCGCCTTATGATCAGACAACATCATGATAATACTATCCTTTTCTTCAGAACTTTATTAAATCAGTTTTTAGTTGATATGTACGCAAAAATTGAATCCGAAAGACTAAATTATATCAGACTAAATCAGAAAAAACTACGTGCTGAAAATTATGTTCACTTAAAAGATGCTATTGACAAAAACGACACTGATTTAATAGAACTTGGTCAAGCTGTGATATTACCATCTTCCTTCACTGGAGGACCTCGCTATATGCACGAGCTTACACAAGACGCAATGACATACGTACGTCATTATGGCCGCCCTGACTTATTCATCACATTTACTTGCAATCCTAAATGGCCTGACATCACTGAAATTCTCCTTCCACGTCAAAAACCTCACGATTGCCACGACCTTATCAGTCGTGTATTTCATCTCAAGATTCGCAAAATGATAGACTTGCTCACGAAGAGTAACATTTTCGGCTGTACAAATTGCTACATGTACACCATAGAGTGGCAAAAGCGAGGTATTCCCCATGCACACATTCTATTGTGGCTAAAAGATACGATTAGACCAGCTCTCATCGATGAAGTCATCCTTGCGGAAATTCCTGATCCACAGACTGACCCTGCCCTACACAAAATAGTAAAATCCACCATGATTCACGGCCCATGTGGACCTCATAATATCAACTCACCCTGCATGATCAACAAAATATGCACTAAGAAGTACCCGCGTCCGTTCATCTCAGAAACTCAGACCGGAGAAGATGGTTACCTTCAGTACCGCCGGCGCGCACCTGCTGATGGAGGTCATACAATTAACATCAAAGGAGTAGATATCGACAACAGATGGGTGGTCCCTTATAGTCCTGTGCTGTCCCGCTTCTTCAATGCTCACATCAATGTCGTATTTTGCACTTCAGTAAAATCAATCAAATACATCTGCAAGTATGTTAACAAGGGAAGTGACCAGGCAGTATTTACAATACAAAATGAAAATGACGAAGTATCTCGATACGAAGCTGGTCGTTATATTAGTAGCTCTGAAGCAGCCTGGCGCATTTTCTGTTTTCCCATTCACGAACGTTTCCCTCCGGTCGTTCATCTTGCTGTGCATCTTGAGAACGGACAAAGAATTTATTTCACAGAAGCCAACGTTGCCGATAAAGTACACAATCCACCACAAACCACCCTTTTAGCATTCTTTGACCTTTGTAAACACGATGATTTTGCAAAACAACTTCATTATAATGAAATTCCATCATATTATGTGTGGGCAAACAACATGTTTCGTCGAAGGAAACAGGGCAACCCTGTACCAGGACATTCGGGAGTAAAAAAGGATAATGTACTGGGACGGGTCTACACTGTACACCCGAATAACTCTGAATGCTACCATCTTCGACTGCTGCTCAACAAAATCACAGGTCCCACATCTTTCAAATCTCTCAGAACAGTTGATGGTGTCATACATCCGACCTATAAGTCAGCCTGTAGGGCACTCGGTTTATTACATGACGATATCAACTGGGACGAGACTCTACAGGAAGCTGCTCTGTCTCGCTCACCTCAAAAGATCCGTGAACTGTTTGCTGTCATGTTGGTGTTCTGCCAAATGGAAAACCCCTTAAACCTATGGGAAAAACATAAAGACAGCATAGCAGAAGATATTAGGAGACAGACTGAAAGAGATCATATACGAACAGAAGTCCACCAGTGGTTAAATTTGATCTATAACAACTGTCTACAGTTGCTTCAAAACTATGTAATTGGTATTGGAGGTCAATCTCTTCATCATTACGGTTTGCCTTCACCTTTAACAAAACTGGCACAACTTACGTCAAATCCCGACTACTTGAAAGAGACATCTTACAACACCTCAAAATTGGCCAATATAGTCACAAATAACGAGCGTTTGCTAAATAGTGACCAAAAGTCAGTTTATGACCAAATCATGAGCAGCGTTGCATCAGCCACTGGCACGGTGTTTTTCCTTGATGCTCCAGGAGGAACTGTTAAGACAAACCTTCTCCTTGCAAAAATCCGAGCAAAATGTAACATTGCCATAGCTGTTGCTTCTTCTGGCATTGCTGCTCATTCAGCTTTCAAGCTGCCTCTGAACCTCAACCATACTGAATCCCCCATGTGTAACATATCAAAGCAGAGCAACATGGCTGAAGTGCTGCGACATTGTCAGCTTATTGTCTGGGATGAATGCACTATGGCACACAGAGCAGGTATTGAGGCTTTAGACAGGACCCTCCAAGACATCCGAAACACCAACAAACTTATGGGAGGCTTGACAGTGTTACTGGCTGGAGACTTCCGCCCAAACCCTACCAGTCGTGTCCAGAGGAACACGCGCTGATGAAGTTAAAGCATCTCTGAAATCTTCATACCTATGGCCACAAATCAATGTTGTTACTTTAAAAATAAACATGAGAGTTCATTTGAAAGGCGACAAAAAAGCCGAGGAGTTCTCTGCTCTTCTGATGAGTATAGGTGATGGCACCTTCATACAAGAAAATCGTAAAATAAATATTCCTACAAATCTCTGTCTCATCGTGAATACCTTACAAAGCCTTCTTCAAAATGTTTACCCCGATCTACGAAATCTCCACCAAAATGACGTGTCATGGTTAAGAGAGAGAGCTATCCTGACACCAAAAAATGACATGACTACGACTATAAACCACATTTTACTTCAAGAACTACCTTCACAACCAAAAACATATCAATCTGTTGATTCAGTTGTAGAAGTAGAAGACGCGGTACATTATCCGATAGAGTTTCTCAACACCTAAATCCTCCAGGCACTCCTGAGCATAATCTCATTTTGAAGGTTGGGGCACCAATAATGTTACTGAGAAACTTACAGCCACCAAAACTTTGTAACGGCACGAGACTTCAGGTCACAGCTCTACAAAACAACCTGATTCAAGCAACTATTTTTACTGGCAGTGCCTCAGGTGACACAGTTTTTATTCCTCGCATCCCCGTTATACCATCTAATCTCCCATTTCAATTCAAACGCGTTCAATTTCCAGTAAGGCTCTGCTTCACAATGACAATTAATAAGTCTCAAGGACAAACACTACAAAAGGTTGGCATCGATTTGAGGCAGGATTGCTTTTCACATGGCCAACTGTATGTTGCATGCTCAAGAGTAAGCTCAGCGCACAGCTTGGTCATATTACAACCGGAGGGACGAACTGACAACGTCGTATACAAAGAGATCCTTGACAAATAATTATTTGTATATTTTCCCTCAGTTTAAAAATGTTAACTTTTTTCTTAATTAAAATATTCAGCCAGTATTTCGCCGCTGCGAACCACGGGTATTTTGCTATCTATTATAAAAAGAAATCCTGTCCCCTGTCCCGATAGTCTACGATACGTGATCTTCTCGAAAGATAATTTAAAGACCCGCGAGATGAAAGAGACCTGCCACGGTGCGTCTCACGGGAACATAGAACGCGAGTCTTGCAAGACACACCATACTCACAAGCAATATCAAAAAAAAAACAAATCAGTAGTGTAAAGGCAGTAATGCAGCACACACAGCTCCAGGGTTCTCAGTGCATATAAAGTGTATAAGGTCAATACGGTAGAAATGAATAGTGTAGAAATGAAATGAATAGGGTAGAAATGAAACATCGACGATTAAACGAAGAAGAAAGAAAAGTGCGGAGAAAAGAGACTCAAATGCGTTGGACAGAAAAAAGAGCAAAAAAGAATAATCGAGGTGCAAATTCAGAAAATAAGGAAAGTAATTATCAGCCCGGAACAAGTGGAACTGAAAAAAAAAGCACATCCAGTCCGGCTCAGAATTAAATGACAGTGAGTAAAAGACAAAGTAGAACTTCATAGAGACGTTTACAAACATTGGCGCTAAACACATGCAGAGCAGGTTAGAGACTATGAAACCAGGGAAATTAGAAAGGCTCAAAAAAAAAAAAAAAAAACGGCGCTATAAACATGTGGAGAAAGTTAAAGGAAATGAAAGTAGGAAAATTAGAAAATATAAAAAAGTAAAGATCGCAGTAGCGCAAACAAACAAACTGCCTCGTTTAACTATACACCAGTCTAACTTTGGTTTCACACAAGAATTACTACACTATAGCACCTTAACACTTAATTCTACTTTATTCACATAATTTTACTTATTTATTATGTTCTACTATACTGTTTTCTTTCGATCTATGACTTTTTGTTAATCTAACTGATATTCTTCTAACTTTGCACAGTTTTTGATAAGCGGATCAGGATGCATTTCACTGCGTGTTGTCCTGTATAACTATGCATGTGACAAATAAACGGAGTTTACCGCACATGCATTTATTGGTTACTTTGTTCATGTATATATATTTATCTGTCTGCTTATTTAAAAACCTAAATTTACCCCAGGAGTCAAAAACATTCTGTCTAGCCCTTGTACAAAAACCTAGACAAAAGCTGGGGTATCACCTTGGTAAACCCATGTACTTTTGGAACTGTGAGAGGAAAATAGCACGACTTTACAGACAGGAGTCCAATGCAGAACTCTACTTACTTTTTTACTTTGTAAAAAAAAAAAAATATTAACTGCTGATGATGTAGATCGTTTTGTCTATGCTGAAATTCCAAACAGAGAAACCTATCCTGACCTCATTAAAAAGATTCAGCATATTGGGACTCGCAAGATTACAAATATTGTTTTTACAGAAGTTCTGAAATAAAAGTGAAACTAATGAAATAGCAACAATTCAAAGAAAAAAAATCTTAAAAGTGTGTATCTGGAAAACCAAACAGGGGGGTTGGCGAGCGAAGCCCCTAGTATATACATATATATATATATTATATATATAATATACATATACATATATATACATATATATATATACATATATATATATATACATATATATATATATACATATATATACATATATATATATATACATATATATACATATATATATATACATATACATATATATATACATATATATATATATACATATATATACATATATATATATATACATATATATACATATATATATATATATATATATATATATATATATATACTAGGGGGCTCCGCCCCCTGCTCGCTTCGCTCGCCAACCCCTGGCGTTGGGGCATGACAAAGAGTGAGATGTATGAATGAGATATAGAATAGTGTGGAGGTGTGGATGATGCAAATAGAAAGCAAAAAATACAGTGTTTGGCACAGAGTAATGGTTTATTGGAATATTTGTTTGTACACAACATTAGTAGTAAAGATGGTGTGTTGTCCTTGAATGAGTCTTCCTTGGCATGGACCATTTATAACTCTAACTTTAATGTCAGATGAACGTCGAACACGTGAGAAGGCAACATAAAGTTGTCCATGTCCAAAAACGGGCTCAGAGAGGTAGATGCCAACCTTGTCCATGGTTTGTCCTTGTGATTTGTTGATGGTCATGGCAAATGCACGTTTAATGGGGAACTGTCGGTGTTTCAATGTAAAAGGTAATTCTAGGTCAGAACTCGTAAGGTCAATTCTAGGAATGAGAACAGTATTGTTAGCATGTGATCCTGTAAGAACTGTCGCTTGAATAACATTGTGTGTCATGGTGTTGACGACTAAACGTGTGCCATTGCATAAACCCTGTTTAGTGTTAAGGTTTCTTAATAGCATGATTATTGTTCCGTTTTTAAGGCTAAGATTGTGTTGTGGTAATCCGGCCGGGTTAATAGTGTTCAAATATTCTAAGGGGAAATTCATATGTTCATTGTCGTCATCAGAGTCAACTTTGTCAGAGCTTAGAAAGAGCCGTGCCTCTCCAGGAAGTAATGAAATGACCTGGTTATTAATGTGATCAACATTAATATTTTTTGGATATAATATAGTGCGTTGTGTTAAAAGGGGTATTTGGTCCAATGAGATTGCTGTTCCAAATATCTCTGTAACTAAGTTGTCGCAGATAAAGGATTGGGGAATTGTAATAATATTTGTGTGAAGTCCATCTGTATTGGTGAGTGTACCATTTCCCAGTTGTAATAACCAATTGTTATATTCTGGATCTGGACATCGCATGTTTTGCACTAACTGTATTCTTTGAAAGCAATGCCAATTGTCTGCGTATTTTAAGGTGGACTGAACAATAGCTGAGCGCATGGCATGTGGAACAATAGCCAAGCATTGTCTAAAATCACCTCCTAATAAAAGTACTTTTCCTCCAAAGGGAATATTATTATTCATCAACGTTTGTAGAAGTTTATCAATGGTGTTGAGTAAGTGACTGGATGCCATTGTACATTCATCAATAATTAACAGTTTCGCAAGACGGATGTCATATTTGTCCACATATGCGAAAGCAGTATGGGCCATTGCCTTTTGGTGGCCTGATATGTACTCCAGTAGATGCAAAAGCAAATGAACTATTGTAGGATGTAATGCAGTTCATGAAGTTTTTACTTGCATGCACATCGTTAGTTATAAGCTTCTGTAGATATTCAGGATATGAATGTAAAGGAGGCAGTCTAATCTGACCCTTTTGACAACAACGTGTAAATTCATTATTTGTATTGCCAGTTGTTTCTTCAGGGAAGTTAAGTGAATGAGAATGATTGCAAATGACATTCATTAATCCCAATGAATTTTCCTCAATAGTGCACTCATTACTGAACGCGTTGTCAGTCAAGTGGCGCAAGCATTTAGCAGGTGTCTGGCGTTGATATCCGCGACGGGCAGGTTTTGCTTGTGGCGTTTGAGAGGCGCGTTGTTGCATGTCCAGTATTTGGGACGCGCTATTTTGGAGGTGCATTCGATTCGCCTGTGCTTTGCGAAAAGTCCGTTTCAGTCTACGTCGTGCATTGTTTGTATCGAGCCTTGTCCGTTTTTGTATGTCGGTCAGTTGAGCTTTCTGTTTTTGTAGCCTTGCGTGCTTTTTTTCTGTCAGTTCATATGCGCGTTGTAGACGTCTGCGTTCATTTATGCTGTCTCTTCGCTCCCGTTTTTGTATGTCTGAGACGCGAGGTCTTTCGGTTTAAACTCGTGCCTGTTTCAATGCAACACTTTGAGACGCGCGCTGTATGCGTCTACGTTCATTGTGTCTGTCCATTTGGGCACGTCTCTGTAACGGGGTTAGTTGAGCTTTGCGTTTTTGGAGCCGAGACATTTTTTCTCCCGGAGTTTCAGAAGCGCGTTGTATGCACCGCTGTGTATTTTGTTGTTTCATGCGGGTTCGTGTGTTTGGTCCCGTTATCCGAGCCGAATCGTTTTGTACCCGTGAGCGTGTATTCATGACTTGTTTGTTCCTCAGCGTGCGAAATATGGATAAGTAATAAGGAGGATCGCACTCACTGTTAATATGGAGCCTTTTCTGCAGTTGAACGGTTAATAGTGGTTTATTGTAAGGAGATCCACGTATGCTGCATAGTGTGAAGGTGTTGAGATGACGTATGTTTAATATGGACGGTTCCTTTACAAATGGGGCTTTGGGTGTCACTTCTTATTGATGTTAGTTTGTTTGTGGGTCTGATTCGTCGTTGTTGTGAACGTTTCGTGTGCCATGTCTCGTCTCTAATGGGCTTGGCGTGGCGGTCACGGCTTCTTTTTTTTGGTGCGTTAGGAGCTTGTTAAATCCTCCTCTTTGTGTGGGTCCCCTTTCGTGTGCAATGGGATTCGTGCGGCGCTGTGTGGTTTTCCGGCGTCTGTGGAGGGGGGGGAGGATTGGTGGGGCGCGAGCGTCTTCTTTCTTTTTGTGTGCCAGAGGCTTGTTGAATCCTCCTCTTTGTGTGTGTCCCGTCCCTTGCTTGTAGGGTGGGCGGGGTGGTTTTGGGTTCTTTTTTTTTGTGTGCCAGGGGGCTTGTTGAATCGTCCTCTTTGTGTGTGTCCCGATCGGTGCTTGTAGGGGGGGTGGGTGCTTGCAGGTGGGCACGAGCGGCTTCTTTTTTTTGTGTGCTAGTTTCATGTGCAATGGGTTTCGTGCGGGGCTGTGTGCGTCGCCTGCGTTTGGCGCCTCATTTCTTTGACTCCTTTTTTCTGTGCTCACTCCTTTTTTCTGTGGTTGCGCCCGCCTCTCGCGGCGCCTCATTTCTTGGGGCGCCTGCGCAGTACGTCTTTTTGCGGCTACGGCCCATGGCCGGATGTCCCTGCGTCCATCCGGTTTAGCATTCTCGGTTAGTAATATGGATATATATATATATACACACACACACACATTCAGTATATATATATATATATATATATATATACACACACACACATATACATATATATACACACACATATATATATATATATATACACACACATATACATATATATACACACACACAGTATATTATATTATATATATATATATATATATATACACAGTACTGTGCAGAAATATAAATAATGATTGTTTATTGTTATCAATTTACAAAATGGAAAGAGAGCGAACAAAAGAAAAATCTAAATCAGATCAATATTTGTTGTTACTACCTTATGCCTTCAAACCAGCATCAATTCTTATAGGTACACTTGCACAAAGTCAGGGATTTTGTAGGATTATAGTCAGGTGTATGATCAACCAATTATACCAAACAGTGCTAATGATCATCAATGTCACACATAGGTTGAAACACAGTCATTAACTGAAACAGAAACAGCTGTGTAGGAGGCTTAAAACTGGGTGAGCAACAGCCAAACTCTGCTACCAAGGCTGAGGTTGTGGAAGACAGTTTCATGTCATGGCAAGATTGAGCACAGCAACAAGGCACAAGGTAGTTATACTGCGTCAGCAAGGTCTCTCCCAGACAAAGATTTCAAAGCAGACTGGGGTTTCAAGATGTGCTTTTCAAGCTCTTTTGAAGAAGCACAAAGAAACAGGCAACGTTGAGGATCGTTGACGCAGTGGTCGGCCAAGGAAACTTAGTGCAGCCGATGAAAGACACATCAAGCTTATTACCCTTCGAAATCGGAAGATGTCCAGCAGTGCCATCAGCTCAGAACTGGCAGAAACCAGTGGGACCCAGGTACACCCATCTACTGTCCGGAGACGTCTGGCCAGAAGTGGTCTTCATGGAAGAGTTGCAGCCAAAAAGCCATACCTCCGACGTGGAAACAAGGCCAAGTGACTCAAGTATGCACGAAAACATAGGAACTGGGGTGCAGAAAAATGGCAGCAGGTGCTCTGGACTGATGAGTCAAAATTTGAAATATTTGGTTGCAGGTAACAGTGAAGCATGGTGGAGGTTCCTTGAACGTTTGGGGCTGCATTTCTGCAAATGGAGTTGGAGATTTGGTCAGGATTAATGGTGTTCTTAATGCTGAGAAATACAGGCAGATACTTATCCATCATGGAATACAATCAGGGAGGCGTATGATTGGCCCCAAATTTATTCTGCAGCAGGACAACGACCCCAAACATACAGCCAAAGTCATTAAGAACTATCTTCAGCGTAAAGAAGAACAAGAAGTCCTGGAAGTGATGGTATGGCCCCCACAGAGCCCTGATCTCAACATCAGAGTGTGTCTGGGATTACATGAAGAGACAGAAGGATGTGAGGAAGCCTACATCCACAGAAGATCTGTGGTTAGTTCTCCAAGATGTTTGAAACAACCTACCAGCCGAGTTCCTTCAAAAACTGTGTTCAAATGTACCTAGAAGAATTGATGCTGTTTTGAAGGCAAAGGGTGGTCACACCAAATACTGATTTGATTTAGATTTCTCTTTTGTTCATTCACTGCATTTTGTTGATTGATGAAAATAAATGATTAACACTTCCATTTTTGAAAGCATTCTTTGTTTACAGCATTTGTTTACACCTGCACAGTACTGTATATACACACACACACACACACACACACACACACACAAAGCATGAGCATGTTGGAAGGGGGATGGTGGGGATCTTTCAGATTGACTAAAGCCACAGTTTTAAAATAAATATAATTCCCTGGAAACATGCACTTGTTATAAACTGACAATTTATTAAGTATTTTTATGTTTCTCCTTGTATCATTTTAGATCCATTTTGGGATTTTGTTTGTCCAGGACTCAAATTCAAGTGAAATTGTGAAATACTGTATGGCTCAAATCATAAATATTTGTTTTGAATTGTTTCAGACATTATTTTGTTTTTTTAAGGTGTTCCTATTTAGTCCACCCATTGCTAGGTCACTTCCATGGTTGCCAGGGATGAGGTTTGGAGATTGCAACCCCAACATTCATGCAACAGGTTAATAGGGTCAACCTTTTGTGTACCTTTGTATACTTTTTCATCAACTTTGCAGATATCTAAACCCATTCTGTTGATCATTCTTTTGTTTCTAAATACTCAATTTAAAAAAAAAAAAAAAAAAAGAAGCTTTTTGTGGTTTTTGAATTGTGCTTGTATTTTGACACTCATTGTGGCTAAAGTTGTAATGCAGTAGATCTGAATTTTTTGTTTTGGCTGCATCTTTTCTCCTGGTTATTTTTCAAATAGTCTTCACAGACATCCAGCATACTAGTACTTCATCCAGGAAACAAAACAGACCTGTTTCAAACCAGTATAAAACAAGTATTAGTAAAAATTTCTATTATAAAATGAATTTGTTCAAAACCTGCAACAAAACCAGTTTTACTGCATAGACCAAAGAATAAAATACAAAGCAGTATTTTTAAATTAAGAGTAACCTATTTTAAAAATGTTACCTTGGAGATATTTTTAAATCAACTTTTGACTCAAACTTTATTTGATGGACTGCATTTTCATAGTAAGTCTTAGCAAGGCCAGTGTAGACACTTCAAACTGTTTTTTTCTTCCATCGCTTGTACAAAAAAGTACATTGTGCTTTGAGTGTGCATTATCCCCTCTTTTACAGAGACCACATTCAAAGTCAAAATCCTTCTTTCATACAGTATCTAACTACAATTATATCTTGTTAATTCATGAGACTACTTTTTTATATTACCGTATTTACCCGTGTACCATGCGCACATTTTTTCCCAAAAATCAGCATTAGAAAATCAGGTGCACGTCATACATGAGGAAATTTTTTTCTGTAATGTTTACTTTTTCTGCTTGAGCTCGCTCGTGCTCTCTCTCTCTCTTGCGCGTTCGCTCACGCTTCCTGTCTCTCTCTTTCTTGCTTGTTCTCGCGCTCGTCTCTCTCTTGCTCGTTCGCGCGAATGCGCTCTCTCTCTCTCGCGCTCGTCTCTCTCTCACGCTCTCGCGCTCTCTCTCTCTTATGCGTGCTCTCTGTCTCTCTTGCTCATTCACTCTTCCGTCATGCAACAATAACAGCAGGGCTGCGCATTAGGGTTAGCAATTAGGGTGCGCATCTTACACGAGGGCGCGTGGTACACGAGTAAATATGATACATTATTTTAGCAGTTGAAAATTTCCTGAAATGTACAAAAAAAAAGCTGTACACCACTTCACAACTTCCATTGTGGGTGTGCTGTCAGAAAGCGTCAATAACAGAGGGGAAAAAAAAGTAAATAAAAAAATAAACTTTGCTTTGTCTCCTCTGGGTATTAAAGTACACAACCTTAAAAGATGCATTAAGTGCAGTTTTTTTTATTTTGGAATTAAGAAGCCAACATTTAAAAAACTGTTTAATGTCATATTAACTAAATTTTAGAGCATCTTACTAAAAATTAGCATTTTCAATGAAAAATACAAGTTATTACTTATCCAGTGGTTTGGGATATAAGTACTAGACGATAAGTTTTTATATCATGGTGAGTGTTATAATAAGAGGCAATTTCAAGAAGGAGTAAAAATTTTTTAATTTGAAAACTGTTTTTTTCCACAATCAACAACAATTTATTTTAAAACCCAAAGTCACAAAAAGGAGTGCAGCAATCGGTGTCAGGCTAAAAAAACAATTAGTATAATGTAGCATAAAATCTTTGTTGGTCTTGATAAGTGGTGCCTAACTCATGAAACTTTTTAATTGCTAAAGGGAAGTCATAGGCAGTGATTACACTGGCCCCTAGAATTATAACACTGTGCAGTCCATGCAGACAAAAGCAGAGGTATTGTTTGCTATCTTTCAGTGTCTGTCATATCAAACTCTGCCCGCAATGCAGGAATTGCAACAGACAACACAAGATCCATTCCCATACCTGGAAAGCTTATGAAATATCTATAGTTGACAGCAACTGGAAGGTGAGTGAATAGGCTTTTAATTCCCATGTAGAGATGCCACACACACTGGGCCAAAATGCTGTGCTCTTTGCCCAGAAGGTTTACATAACACATGCGCTATAATAGGCATCATCAGCTCATAACAGTTCAGAGTGCATGAAAAGTAACTCATGAATTAAAATTTTAAAGTCAATTAATGCAGACATCCACAGTGTTTAAAAAAAGGACAGAAGGAAAGTGAGTCCTTCCCTCTGGGAAAAACTGGTAAGCTTTATTTCAAAGGTTGAGTAAGGTCGCCATAAAGGATCAACATTACTCAAAATTTCTCCTGGAGGGGGAGAAAAAAAAGGAGAAATGACAACCACTAGAAATATACAGAGTAAATTTAAATAGAACCTTCAGCTAAGACAGGACATAATTAAGTGAAAGCTAATGAGGCCAATGATTAAACAGATGGTGCAAGACTAGAGTTAAAAAGCTTGCAGACAGGATCTGAACAGAACACCAATTATAAGAGATAAACCATGCCAAGTGCTTCAAAGCCCTGTCTGTCCTTCATTTGCATGTTTAATATTTTATTCACGCTCATCCACAGGAGAAAATATATTTACACATGGTTCTGAAAACATGTTTAGCCAAAACAGAAAAGTATAATGAAAATGATCACATTAACAGCATTAGTCAATGAAAGGTGTCATGAGAACATTAAATAATATGAAAAATGTTTTAATGATAAGCCTTAAAGGTGCTGTGGTTAAGGTAAAATAAGTTGTTACCACAATAGAACCTACATGGCCAGTGACAAACAGCTTTTCTGTATTCCTCCACAGACACCATCTTGCTCCATAGTACATAACACAATGTCAAGGGAAGGGCTGGATACCCAGGTTACACAAACTTTGATTTGCCTTTTCCTAATATCCTTGGGTCCCAAGTTATATTTCATGACACTCTATATCTGGGAGGTCTTAATTACTTTTCTTTATTTATTAATAGTGAATACAATCAGATGTTTTAAAAATCTACTCAGAAATAATCCCACCTTATATACACTCACTGACCACATTATTAGGTACACTTGTTCAACTACTTGTTAATGTAAATATCTAATCAGCCAATCACTTGCATTTAGGTATGTAGACATTGTCAAGAATCTGCTGAAGTTCAAACCGAGCATCAGAATGGTGAAGGAAGGTAATTTAAGTGACTCCGAACATGACATGGTTGTTGGTGCCAGTTGGGCTGATCAGAGTATTTCAGAAATTTCAGAAACTACTGATCTATTGAGATTTTCCTGAACAACAATCTCTAGGGTTTACAAAATTTGGTGTCAACAACATGAAAATATGCATACACACTGTCTTGCATTAATGGTTCAGGCTTGTGGTGGTGTAATGGTGTGGGGGATATTTTCTTGGCACACTCTGGACTCCTTAGTACCACTTGAGCATTGTTTAAATGCCACAGCCTACCTGAGTATTGTTACTGACAATGTCCATCCCTTTAGGACCGAAGTGTACCAATCTTCTGATGGCTACTTCCAGCAGGATAATGTGTCATGTCACAAAGCTCAAACCATTTTAAACTGGTTTCTTGAAAATGACAATGAGTTCACTGTATTCAAATGGCCTCCACTGTCACCAGATCTCAATCCAATAGAGCATCTTTTGGAGGTGGTGGAATGGGAGATTTGCATCATGGATGTACAGCCAACAGATCTGCCACAACTGCATGATGCTATCATGTCAATATGGACCAAACTCCCCCAGGAATGTTTCCAGGACCTTGTTGAATCTATGCTATGAAGAATTATGGCAGTTCGGAAGGCAAAACAGGGTCCAACCCGATACAAGCAAGGTGTACTTATTACATATTATATACTCACCAGCCATTTTATTAAGTCTGTATATAACTACATTTTTAAATGTGCAAAATGTGCTATGTAAACATAAACTAAATTGAACCCACAGACATTCAACACATTTTTTCATTTAAATTAAATTTAAATTAATTTTAATTATTAAAATAATTAATTAAAGTCAATAATTTGCACAGGAGTGTAGTAACAATGACAAAATCAACACAGCTTGAAAATGTTTATAATACAAAGTACAAACGTGCACAAGTAAATGTGAATTTTCACAAACAAGAGTTAGTCCAATAAGTCTTTTTTGATAACTGATAGGTAAAGCTGCATTAATTCCCCTAGATGTTTCTTAAAGTTGTCAAGGTTTCCGCATCATGGGTTGGGTGTAAACAGCCATGATCCTTAGTGTGAAGAAGTCTTTCCAGCCTTCCATCTTAAATTAACCTCATTTTAATATAGATCAGTGTCCTCAAGAATGTGATTCACTATTTCTGCACACTGTGTACACAATGAGAATGTTGGGACATCACAACCCTATAATCCTTTTTAGACTGCTGAGTATAGACCAGTGTCACCCAACTTGTATATATAATTAATGTTGCTTTTGCCAGTTTTAGAAAATGAGTTTTTTGGTTATACTGTAATTAGACTGGATTTCACCTAAACAATATTAAATTTGTATGGGTTGAACAAGTTTTTCTTGTCTTTAAGACAGTTTAAAAACACAATGACGGGAAATTCATCAGCTGGAAATAAGAATTTCAATGGTGCAATCTTGTTTATAAGAAACATCCACTGTATTAAAACGTTGTCACACTCTGAACAAGTGCTCTGTAACAAGTGAATTCTACAACCAAGACTGTGTTTTAGCAAAAAGTTGTATAAAGGTCCTTTTAAACACGAAAAAAATCAGTGCTTAGCCTCTAAAGACTGCATTTATCTGTCCCAACCCAGCCACACGGGATGCAAAAACCAGCGTGTTTCTTCGTGCCGGTCCCAAGCCCGGATAAATAGGGAGGGTTACATCAGGAAGGGCATCTGGTGTAAAATTTTGCAAGATCAATATGCAGAGAACAATACAGATTACTACACCGATTTGGTCAAGGCCCAGGTTAATAGTGGCCACCACCAGTACTGTTAGCCAACAGGGTGCCAGCGGAAATTGGCTACTGTTGGCCATAGAAAGAGTAGAAGTGGGGAGTGGGCATGTCCAGTGGCTAGAGGAGAGGAGGAATGTAAAGAGAGCGGAACTGAGGGTAGGAACTGTGAATGTTGACAGAATGACCGGTAAGGAGAGAATTAGCTGATGTGATGAAGAAAAGGTAGGTTGATATATTGTGCATGCAAGAGACTAAATGAAAGGGGAGTTAGGTGGATCGGAGGTGGATTCACTTGGATTGTTCTATCATGGTGTGGATGGGGGGAGAAATGGGGTAGGGGTTATTCTGAAGAAACAGTATGTCAAGAGTGTTTTGAAGGTGAAAAGCGGGTCAGACAGAGTGATGATTATGAAGCTGGAAACTGGAGGTGTGATTATGAATGTTGTTAGTGTATATGTCCTACAAGTTGGGTGTGCGATGGATGAGAAAGAAGATTTCTGAAGTGAGTTCGATAAATTAATGGAAAGTGTAGTGAAGGGACAGAGAGTGGTGCTTGGAGCAGATTTCAATGAACATGTTGGTGAAGGGAACAGAGGGGATGAGTAGGTATGGTTTCAAGGAGAGGAATGAAGAAGGTTAGATGATAGTGTATTTTGCAAAAAAGATGAACACGGCTGTGGAGAAAATGTATTTTAAGAGGGAGGGAGGAACATACAGTGACATACAAGAATGGAGGAAGATGCACACATGTAGATTATATCCTATGCAAGAGGGTCAATCTGAATGAGACTGAACACTGCAAAGTGGCAACAGGGGAAAGTGTAGTTAGGCAGTATAGGATGGTGGTCTATAGGATGATGGAGATCAAGTAGAGGAAAAGAGTGAGGGCAGAGCCAAGTATCAAATGCTGGAAGTTGAAAAAGGAAGGCTGCAAGGTTGAGTTCAGGGAGGAGGTAAGACAGGCACTGGGTAGTAGTGAGGAGCCACTAGAAAGCTGGGCAACTACAGCAGAAGTAGTAAGGGTGACAGCAAGAAGGGTGCTTGGCGTGACATCTGGATAGAGGAAGGAGAAAAAGGAAACCTGATGGTGGAATGGGGATGTACAGGTGACGAAGGCTAAAGAAAAGGCGTATGATCAGTTGTATGAGAGGTTGGACACAAAGGAGGGAGAAAAGAACCTGTACCAATTGACCAGACCAGCGGTTCTCAATGTTGCCATATGTGGCGTAATTTCACTATTCATAGGGAAATTTTAAACTTGTAGCGGTGTATCGGCAGTAAAAAATATAGGAATAAATTTTATCAGGGTTTCAAAAAAACGTTAGGGGGCGCAATTAAAACTGTTATGAAAACTCGGGTTGCAAATACTTAAAGGTTGAGAAACACTGGACCAAGCTGAGAAAGATGTGCAGCAGATTAGGTTGATAAAGAATAAAGATGGAAACGTACTCACAAGTGAGGAGAGTGTGTTGAGTGGATGGAAAGAGTACTTTGAGAGGCTGATGAATGAAGAGAATGAGAGAGAAGGTTAGATGATGTGGCAATAGTGAATCAGGAGTGCAATGTATTAGCAGAGAGTAAGTAAGGACAGCTGTAATGAGGATGAAGAATGGAAAGGCCGTTGGTCCATATTGTGAGCTGCGAAGCTAATCCTACCCCCAAAAAGATACAGACGCCCCTTGAAAAAGCCCTAGGAAACCCCTAGGAAACTTAAACAGACTACCTTCACATTTCTCCTTTTCCTTCTGGCCGGCTCTGTCGCGTAATCTGCCTCCCGCGCGCTACTCCGCCTTGTCAAAAAGCCTGTGCCGACTTCTCTCTGTGGTTATAAATTGATTTTCTGCTTCTTTCTCTCTCTCAGACTTCTGGTGCTCCTGGCACGTATTCCTCCGAAGAAGAAGAAATCCTTGGTTGCTTTTAAATGACAAGCGGAGGTGTAAACTCTTTCAAGGAGCACGTTTGAAACATTTTTAAAAGATAAATGTTTGTTTGCAGAGTTTGAATAAAAATTCGAGTTTCTTCATCTTCCACTGGTCTTCTGTGCAATCTTGTAACCCAAGTGTGACAATATGATATACCTGTGGAAGCATGCAGGTGTTTAGGAGAGATGGCAATGGAGTTTTTAACCAGATTATTTAATGCAATCTTGGAAAGTGAGAGGATGCCTGAGGAGTGGAGAAGTGTACTGGTGCCGATTTTGAAGAATAAGGGGGATGTGCAGAGCTGTAAGGGGTAAAATTAAATGAGCCACAGCATGAAGTTATGGGAAAGAATTGGGGTAATAAGAGAGGTGATGATTAGTGAGCAGCAGTATGCTTTCTTATCAGGAAAGAGCACCACAGATGTGATGTTTGCTTTAAGAGTGTTGAAAGAGAAGTATAGAGAAGGCCAAAAGGAGTTGCAAAGCGTCTTTGTGGACCTGGATAAATCATATGACAGGGTGCCTAGAGAGGAGATGTGGTGTTGTATGAGGAAGACAGGAGCTAGAGAGAAGTATACAGTGGTGTGAAAAACTATTTGCCCCCTTCCTGATTTCTTATTCTTTTGCATGTTTGTCACACAAAATGTTTCTGATCATCAAACACATTTAACCATTAGTCAAATATAACACAAGTAAACACAAAATGCAGTTTGTAAATGGTGGTTTTTATTATTTAGGGAGAAAAAAAAATCCAAACCTACATGGCCCTGTGTGAAAAAGTAATTGCCCCCTGAACCTAATAACTGGTTGGGCCACCCTTAGCAGCAATAACTGCAATCAAGCGTTTGCGATAACTTGCAATGAGTCTTTTACAGCGCTCTGGAGGAATTCTGGCCCACTCATCTTTGCAAAATTGTTGTAATTCAGCTTTATTTGAGGGGTTTCTAGCATGAACCGCCTTTTTAAGGTCATGCCATAGCATCTCAATTGGATTCAGGTCAGGACTTTGACTAGGCCACTCCAAAGTCTTCATTTTGTTTTTCTTCAGCCATTCAGAGGTGGATTTGCTGGTGTGTTTTGGGTCATTGTCCTGTTGCAGCACCCAAGATCGCTTCAGCTTGAGTTGACGAACAGATGGCCGGACATTCTCCTTCAGGATTTTTTGGTAGACAGTAGAATTCATGGTTCCATCTATCACAGCAAGCCTTCCAGGTCCTGAAGCAGCAAAACAACCCCAGACCATCACACTACCACCACCATATTTTACTGTTGGTATGATGTTCTTTTTCTGAAATGCTGTGTTCCTTTTACGCCAGATGTAACGGGACATTTGCCTTCCAAAACGTTCAACTTTTGTCTCATCAGTCCACAAGGTATTTTCCCAAAAGTCTTGGCAATCATTGAGATGTTTCTTAGCAAAATTGAGACGAGCCCTAATGTTCTTTTTGCTTAACAGTGGTTTGCGTCTTGGAAATCTGCCATGCAGGCCGTTTTTGCCCAGTCTCGTTCTTATGGTGGAGTCGTGAACACTGACCTTAATTGAGGCAAGTGAGGCCTGCAGTTCTTTAGACGTTGTCCTGGGGTCTTTTGTGACCTCTCGGATGAGTCGTCTCTGCGCTCTTGGGGTAATTTTGGTCGGCCGGCCGGCCACTCCTGGGAAGGTTCACCACTGTTCCATGTTTTTGCCATTTGTGGATAATGGCTCTCACTGTGGTTCGCTGGAGTCCCAAAGCTTTAGAAATGGCTTTATAACCTTTACCAGACTGATAGATCTCAATTACTGCTGTTCTCATTTGTTCCTGAATTTCTTTGGATCTTGGCATGATGTCTAGCTTTTGAGGTGCTTTTGGTCTACTTCTCTGTGTCAGGCAGCTCCTATTTAAGTGATTTCTTGATTGAAACAGGTGTGGCAGTAATCAGGTCTGGGGGTGGCTACGGAAATTGAACTCAGGTGTGATACACCACAGTTAGGTTATTTTTTAACAAGGGGGCAATTACTTTTTCACACAGGGCCATGTAGGTTTGGATTTTTTTTCTCCCTAAATAATAAAAACCATCATTTAAAAACTGCATTTTGTGTTTACTTGTGTTATATTTGACTAATGGTTAAATGTGTTTGATGATCAGAAACATTTTGTGTGACAAACATGCAAAAGAATAAGAAATCAGGAAGGGGGCAAATAGTTTTTCACACCACTGTATAAGAGTTGTACAGGATATGTATGAGGGAAGTGTGACAGTGGAGAGGTCTGCGGTACGAGTGACGGATGCGTTCAATGTGGAGGTGAGATTATATCTGGGATCACCCTTTCTTATTTGGAATGGTGATGGACAGGTTGACAGACAAGATTAGACTGGAGTCCCCATGGAAAATGATGTTTGCTGATGACACTGTGATCTGTAGCAAGAGTATGGAGCAGGGTGAGGAGATCCTGGAGAGGTGGAGATATGTTCTAGAGTGGAAAGGAATGAAGATCAGAATGAACAAGACAGAATACATGTGTGTAAATGAGAGGGAGGTCAGTGGAATAGTGCATGGAGTAGAGCTGGCGAAGGTGGATTAGTTTAAATACTAATACAGAGTAACGGGGGTTGTGGAAGAGAGGTGCAGGCAGGGTGGAATGGGTAGAGAAGAGTGTCAAGAGTAATTTGTGACAGACGGGAATCAGCAAGAGTGAAAGGGAAGGTCTAAAGGACGGTAGTGAGACCAGCTTTGTTATATGGGTTGGAAACAGTGGCACTGACCAAAAAACAGGAGACAGAGCTGGAGGTGGCAGAGTTAAAGATTTTAAGATTTGCATTGGGTGTGATGAGGATGGACAGGATTAGAAATGAGTACATGAGAGGAAACAAAGTTAGAGAGGCGAGATTGCGTTGGTTTGGACATGTGCAGAGGAGAGATGCTGGGTAAAGGCCTAAGAGAAGATTTATGTATGTGGTGAAAGAGGACATGCAGGTGATGGGGGTAACAGAGCAAGATGCAGAGGACAGAAAGATATGGCAAAAGATGATCTACTGTGGCAACCCCTAATTGGAGTGGCCAAAAGAAGACAATGACTGCATCTGTCCTAATTAGTTACAGTACATAAACCAAATCCATGTTTAATAAAGCATAAATAAAGCTCTGATGTGGCTAACATTCATTAAGTTGACTACACATTGCAAAATTAACTATAGTGACAGTCTAACCTGTGCTGCATCAGTAGGTATTCTAGATAGGAGGCCACCCCAGATAGAAACTATGGATAAAGTTTTGGCTCAGGGAAATAATTTGAAAAGGAACAGAACAAGAATGAGGAATGCATAAGATGATGCTGTTAGTCCCAACGGATAGTGACAGAAAGGTATAGCTGCTAGTCTCATTTAGCTTCAATACAGAGGGGTCTTGTTAGGTCTGATAGGAGGGGTTCTACATGTACTGGAGTTCCCAGAGATATCCGCACTCTCGAAAAGTGGTTCCCGATTGTGGCTTAAAAGCACCTTACATTTACTAGAACCATGACCTTGTATTCACGAAAGGCATAGTTGGCATAGTTGCACATCTGGCAGTGGAAGAAGGTTCAATGTGGTTTTGGAGTAAGGAGACAGAAGTAAAAGGAATGTGGGTAAGTATTGCCAGTAGATAAGTGCACCTGTCACCACTCAGGGCTAGAGAAAGGCCCAAATACTATGCTTAGGTAGTCTCAGAGAGGCTCTGGCCCACATTGCGTTGCTTAATTTACTTGGTCTACTCATTGCTATCCATTACACCCAAGGGTTAATTTTCTTGTAATAAAACTTCATTTACCTCAAACTCTTTGTTTTTTTTTTCAGGTTCAGAGTCACATCCCACTAAAGGTTACAAATAGACAAGAACTGCTAAAAATGGTGGTACGGGTAAGTTGTTTAACTGGCCAAAATTAACGATACATTTTCTCCAACCCATTAAATTCACTTCAGATTATCTCCTCTCCAGGGAAATACAGCCATATTTTTTAGTCTAATGGCAGACTCCTATGAAAGTTACTGTAAATTCCTCAGAGGTTTATAGATGCACCTGTGGGTGTTAAATACTTTAGGATGCATTGGCTAAGCAAATTGCCACTCAGTTAAGGTTAAAAAAGTGATCATCTCTTAAGTTTATCTGCCAATCAATACTGTTTGTCATTCAAAACCAATTTAAAAGCTGTTGTCAAAACAGACAGGTCCACCCATACTAAAAAAGCCAGCTCCAAGTAGGACAAGGACCACAAAAACAAACTCTGGCCGACTACATGGTGGTTGATCTCACAGGGTTTCTCATGACATTACAATACAGTATATTATTCATTCTACATATCTTACCTAAATGTTCCTTTTGTAGTAAATGTGTGCTCAGGCACAATAAGGAAATATGCATTTAACAATAAAACAAAGTTTAAACTGGGCAGCTTGTACATATAAAGATATGTAAAAACTGCCAAATTTGTGTCATTATAAGCAAAAATATAATACTCTTGAAATCTCATCACACACTCTGTATCTTCCTTCTTTTTAAGCTTTCAAGTCACACATCTAGTTTCTATACTACGACTCTGTCTTGACCTACAGAGGATAACGTTTACCTTCATTCTCAGCAATCCAAATTGGCAACTGCAAAAGGTCAGATGCAATGAAGCAGAATGGCAGTATGTGAATATTCCCTGAGCAGTAGAAAAAAAATGCACCTCTGTATACAAGGAGCATCAGAATTTGCCATCTTTCATTAAACAAAATAAAATATACAGAAAATGCAAAATGAATTGTAGATAAACATTAAGTTACAATTTATAACAGTTGTGTCCTTACAGGGCTAAAACAAATTCTATTAGTTGTTGGGAATGTTTAAGTCCTTAGCAAGATGCTGTCAATTTTTAATTCAGGAATATCTTAAAATTAGTTTGTCTTATCTAAAAGCCAAATTGAACAACTATCCAGACCTGCTTTCTCCAACTAACAGATATACAGAAATTAAGGTGTTTTCCCATTATGTAAAATTCTGAAAATATAACTAAAGCATTTATTTACAGCAGAACTGATTATTGCAATCATTTATTGACAACTTGATTAATTTGGCAATTCAAAATTCTGCCATAGTTTTCATTAATATAACTAGGAAGTACTAATATAGTTTATATATTAGAGAGAGAGAGAGAGAGAGAGAGAGAGAACATGTTCACTTGGCTATTAATATTGTATTTTCATTTATTTGCAATTTTTGTAAAAATAGCATCATGTCAACCAATACCAAATGTCACTGAGTTTTCTGGGGTTTTTTAAGTCTATATCCTGTTTTCAGATTTATTGCCTCTGCTATATTGAAAGTGACATCAGAATGATCTACAACTAGGGGTTTTTAAACGGACAACTTTAATGTAAACAAGATATGAATCCAAAGGGAATAAAATACTACTCATACCTGAACTACAGGGCATGAACAGTAGTCTGGATAAACAAACTTCTCTGCTGTAAGGTGAATTGTGCAACACAGAAGCAAAAATAAAAATCTAACATACTGTGCTACAAGGTAAAAATCCAAAGTTCTGTCAAATACTGCACATGAGATACATCTATAGCATTTGTAAACAACTTTTTTGCACATTTCTCCAATTCAGGGAAATGTACTTCTTGCATTTTCCACCACTCAAGTGGATTTACATTAGTGCCCATCATCATGCAGCTCTTGATCTCTTTTTCAGTGTCAGTTTGCAGACACTCACCTTCTCTGAATTCCTGCGTTTTATTTTTTTAATTGCTGCTGAAAGACTGTTTTTTTTTTTTTTTTTGTACCCTTCCTTATCTCATCACTGCTACAACTACTGTAGCCATAGGGGCGGGATGAAGCAGGGCAAGAAGGCTGAGATCTGCACAAGCGTTTTAAATAATGAAAGAAAAAAATGGAATCAAGGACCCCCAACCAAGACAGCCCGCGAAATAAAACATGCCCAATAGGCATATGCTTCTTACGGAAATAATAATCAGTTTGAACGACTTATGTAATTTGTTCGAATGGATTAATAATGTGTTCAAATGAGTTTTTTTTTTTTGCTTGTCACCTGCGCGCCTCTGTACTAGATCAATTTCACTTTGCAGGTGGTGAAACAAGTTAATTCTCAAGCTGTCTTTAAAGGCAAATGATTTCCAACATGCCAGACAAGCAGCTAGGGAATGATACTTAAAGAGATCTACATGACATATTAAACAATAACAGGTCTCACTACAGCCAAAATGGACCAGCATCCCTGTTGTGTACCTTTAAAAACCCAACCAAGTTCATGTACTAATAAATGGTGTCTGTGGACAAACGTAGGACCAAATCACTAGAAGGCAGCTGTACCTAATAAAGTGACCACTCAGCATACATGTTTTACCTAACTGAAATCACAAACACCTTACTGAAAAAATAATATTAACCCATCAGTATTTCAAGGCTATAATCTCTTAAACAAAGGGTGGATAATCTACATTTTCTACTTTCATCCACATGTGTTTTAAACCACTGAGAACACAGACTTTTAGAAATACTCTCCAGATCCAAAGACTTCTGAAAACACCAACTCAATTTTGCAAAGTGGACAGGTGAAAATGTAAACTTTTAAAAACACTAACTCATCATGCCCTGATTTGTTTGTGCTTATTATGTAGCCCTGCCCTGACTGGATCCTGCTCATTATAATATCTCATTCCCTGATTGGTTACTCTTCATAGATGAAAGCCATATTCTTACATTGTCAGCACAAAAGAAATTGCATATTTTTATAGTCTGAATGCTGCATACAGGCGCAAAAGGCAAATTTACTGGTCAGTATTATCATCCATCCATCCTCTTCCGCTTATCCGAGGTCGGGTCGCGGGGACAGCAGCTTGAGCAAATATACCCAGACTTCCCTCTCCCCGGCCACTTCTTCTAGCCCTTCCGGGAGAATCCCGAGGCGTTCCCAGGCCAGCCGGGAGACATAGTCCCTCCAGCGTGTCCTGGGTCTTCCCCGGGGCCTCCTCCCGGTTGGACGTGCCCAGAACATCTCACCAGGGAGGCGTCCAGGAGGCATCCTGATCAGATGCCCGAGCCACCTCATCTGACTCCTCTAGATGCGGAGGAGCAGCGGCTCTACTCTGAGCCCGTCCCGGATGACTGAGCTTCTCACCCTATCTTTAAGGGAGAGCCCAGACACCCTGTGGAGAAAACTCATTTCAGCCGCTTGTATTCGCGAACTCGTTGTTTCAGTCACTACCCATAGCTCCTGACCATAGGTGAGGGTAGGAACATAGATCGACTGGTAAATTGAGAGCTTTGCCTTATGGCTCAGCTCCTTTTTCACCACGACAGACCAACGCATAGCCCGAAATTACTGCGGACGCTGCACCGATCCACCTGTCGATCTCACACTCATGGTCATGATAGTTTTTAAGATAAATCTAGTGGCTTTACTATCCCTTTAAGGATATTTCTGTATATGCCCAGTATAGGTGAATGTCTACGTCACATGCATTTTTGGCCGTTGTAGTGTATACTGATGTGGATGATGTGAAAATGCTGGGTTGAATGGAGATTGTTTTGTTTAAAAAGTGTCAATTTTAAATAAAAACGTAGTTGTATGGACGTGGGGTGGGATAACAAGCTGCTTGTGCAGATAATCACATTTGCAAAACAAAGACGCTGATGAAGAGAGGTACGAAGGAATTTAAGGTGGCCCAGGATTACGAGTTATTTTGTAGACTTCAGGGAATTCTAGTGTTAAGAACTGAATCACTATGGGAAACAAAGATTGGTGGATTTTGTGGCAAGTAACAAGTGCCTTAATTACCTGCTGCTTTCATTTACTAAAATAGACCACTCCACTTTCTCCCAAATTCAGAGTTCTTGACAGTCACTGGCTTGTAACGTTTTAGTCTGACTAATATATGTACTATATTTTATCTGTGTTTTCAAATATTCCACTATGTAGCATATCATGATTTTTTAAACAGTAGTCTGCTTTAAAAATGAAAATCAGTAAATTGTTTATCAAAAAGAAATCAGTATTGCTGAGCAGTAAATAAGGTAACAACTACAGAAAAACTGGAATGTCTGAAGGTGCAGTGGAATGAAAGCGTTCTCTTTCTTTCTTTCCAACTTAGCCTTTACATCCCAGCATGTTTATTGATTCAAATTTAGGCTACACATGAGTAAACAAAACACTAGCATGCTCTGCTCCAATTAATGCTTCGCTTCCATGATACAAAAGAAATATTACTGTACTTAACAGAAAATGATTGTTAAATGAAAATTCCAAATGATTAGAATAGGGGAGAGGAATATGGGTTAATGTGCAGGGATACCTGATGCTACTCAAATAAAAAACTGAGCTTAATAAGAATGAGAAATCTTGGGAATATTTTTTTCAAATAATTTAAAGCATACTGTATGTACAGTATGTGTAAGGAGCCCACTCTCCATTAGTAAGTTTAGAGTGTCATGTACAAATTTACAAAAACATACTGTTACTACAAAAACAAATGACAATAAATCAAAAAACACAATTTAACAGATCCAAAAAATGCATATTTTGAATGAAAATTAACTTCTTAAGATACTTAAGACAGATACATTGTTCTTTCTATAATAACTCAACAGTAATGTTACTATATTTAAAAGGGTCACGGTCAAGATCAGAGATTAAAAGACTAGTGAAATTTTTCATGCCCTGGAGCAACTGGCGACCCTGTACCTTTGTGGGGATTCTATAATGAACTGGAGGGCATGCAGACTTGTATACATGATTAATATGACGTTGGGCTTATCACTGCCAAGAAGAAAATCTGAAAACAACTTAATTACTTAAAAACAAAATCCAACAACACCAATGATGGCTTAGTATTAACAAAAACAATTAAATGCAACCAATAAAATAACCACTCAAAGCTCTATATTGTTCTATGGTGTCTTCAGAGGAAAAAAAAATCAGAGATAAGCATGTCTGTATTACAAACACACTCTTCTTAAAGTTTGTGACAAAGAGTCATATATTGAGAGAGTGGAGGAAAGTTAACCCACAACATTGTAATGGACTGTACCAGTGCGTGCTCCTAACCTCTAATTGTTTCTTCTATTGTAACTCTTCAGAAAAATGGCATGCTTATTGTATTAATAAGAAAAAAAATGTCTTGAAGAGCTTCTGAAGTATGGAGTGAAAAGGTTTGCTTTCTAAGTTAAACTTAGTATTAAATAATTGTAAAGAATACCTCTTTTCTTGCAGGAATGAGCCCCAAGTTTCTCTAATAGCTACAAGCGACACCTTTTACGTCTAATTCATTAAGCTCACAGAAAGTGCTTATTCTTATGTTTGTCATCTGCAAGAAACAGCTCTATTACCAATTGATGGCACTTGCATTTAAGTTTGGTTACTCATTTGTATATGATTATGGCAAAACAACACAATAGTAAATTTAATGTTAGTTTACAGTAAGCCATTCTGAGGACCCTTATGTGGAAAAAAACAAAATGAAGATGGTTAAGCTTTAAAATCTTTTCATAAGCCCAAGTACTCTTTGTACTCTGCTTCCGGTCGCTGCTCTGTAGCAGACCTCTCAGTGCATCTCTCCGTGTTTTGTACCTGTTTTTTTGTTCTTAAATCGTGTAAAATTGTTTTCTTTTTATTTTCTTTTTCTTTTTACTAGTCTGCAAGTAGTTATTTCTATAAAATGCTTAACAACATTTGCGAAAGTTTCTTATTTTTGATCATTATCGCCTTTGGAATCCAACGGGACACTAATGCACTACCTGCGCAGGAAATCCCAGGTGTGTGGCCGGCGCTGTTCATTTACAGCCGGGATGCGTTGCTATCTATGAGGCCAGCTACCAGTAACTCCCCGTGTACTACTAATATACCGGACGAATTAAAATCTTTGAAACCCAGAAAGCGAGGAAAAAGAGGTGGACTACGAGTACGTCTGAGACGGAGAAGTTTTAAAACACCTTTGCCAACCATCATCATGAGCAACGCACAGTCCTTGCTAAATAAACTGGACGAGCTGAGAGCATCTGCGCGATACCTCCACGAGTACCGTGAAAGCTGTCTGATGTGCTTTACGGAGACCTGGTTTAAGAATACAGACCTGGATACAGCAGTCGAAGTAGATGGATTTGTTTGCGTACGGCAAGACAGAAATCCAGCTTCTGGTAAGCAGACGGGTGGTGGGGTCTGCCTTTACATTAACAAAAGGTGGTGCAGGAATATCACTGAAAAAGAGCGCATCTGCACGCCAAATATTGAATTACTCACCGTCGGACTTCGCCCATACTATCTACCACGGGAGTTTAATCAGTTATTTGTGACAGTCGTTTATATTCCGCCTCATGCTGATGTGGGAGCTGCAGCTGAATCAATTCTTGAAACTGCTCATAAACTAGAAACCAAATCACCTGGTTCTTTTAAGCTTGTGATGGGTGATTTTAATTTATGCAGTCTGGAGTCAGTATTACCAAATTATCATCAATATGTGAATATTAACACTAGAGGGGACAAAACTCTGGACAAGTGCTATGGAAATGTCCCTAATGCCTACATATCGCATCACAGAGCAGCCCTGGGTGCGTCTGACCACGTCGTTGTTCATCTTCTCCCGAAGTACAAACAGAAACTGAAACAAGAAAAACCAGCCATACAAACAACACAAAACTGGTGCAAGGAAAGTGTAGAGGAACTGCAGGAATGCTTCTCCAGTACAAATTGGGATCTGCTGACATCCTCACAGTCACTGAATGAGGCCACCTATACTGTCAGCAAATATATTCAATTCTGTGAGTCTATAATCATTAAGAAAAAATCTGTCAAGGTTTACCCAAACAGTAAGCCATGGATCACTAAAGAGGTTAAAGCATTACTATTGCAAAAGCAACATGCACATCAAGAAAATAAGTTAGAAGATAAGCGAATTTTACAGCAAAGGATTAACAGGTTAATTAAACAAAATAAAAAGATGTATGGGGAAAAAATCAAGAGGTGGTTCAATGATAACAATCCAAAGCAGGTCTGGAAGGGACTAAAAACAATTACAGGACTGGGCCCTAAAATGAATGTGGATTTTCCAGCTGACAAAGACCACAAGCTTTTAGCTGATGAACTGAATAACATTTATGCCAGATTTAAAACAAGTGATTTCAGCACCCAAAATACAGAAATAAAGGAGATGCTTTATAAAAACACCAGGTATTCTGCTGTGATTGGGTTCAGTTTAACTGAAGTGGAAAAAGGCTTGCGGAAGGCCAAAACAAACAGTGCAGTGGGACCAGACGGCATATCAAGTCGGCTCTTAAAGTCTTGCTCTAAGCAGATCTCCCCAGTTTTTCATTTGCTTTTTAACTGGTCTCTGACCTGTGGTATTGTACCTAATCTGTGGAAACAATCAATCATTACCCCTGTATCTAAGGTTTCTAGGCCAAGCTGTTTAAATGATTACAGACCAGAGGCACTTATATCTATTCCAATGAAATGCTTTAAACACTTGGTGAAAAACATTTTAATGACAGAGACAAAGTCTTTTCAATACAACAATCAATTTGCTTATTGTGCAAACAGAAGTGTGGAAGATGCTCTGCTTGTTATCTTACATCAAATCTATACCTTTCTTGATCAGCCTGGTTCATATGTCAGAGCACTATTTTTGGATTTTTCTTCAGCATTCAATACTATACAGCCTCATATACTGATTGGGAAATTAAACAGTATGAATGTAAACCCATTTATCACACTATGGATTCAGAACTTTCTTTTAAATCGTTCACAGACAAAGTTCAGGACACTTTTTCAAAAGCTCTTCATTTAAACACAGGAAGTCCACAGGGGTGTGTCTTATCACCATTACTGTTTACTCTGTACACAAGTGACCTGAGACAGAACAAAGACCACTGCTCCATTATTAAGTATGCGGATGACACCATGATCATAGGATGCATATCTGGGGAGGATGAAAGCCACTATCTAAATCAAGTGGACTGTATGGTAAGCTGGTGCAATAAAAACTCTCTCACTCTGAATGTAAAAAAGACCAAAGAAATGATATTTGATTTTAAGAGACAGAAATCTGTATGTTCACCTATTGTAGTTCTGGGAGAGGAGGTAGAAATAGTGAACGAATATAAATACTTAGGAACTTACCTAGATAACAATCTTAACTGGAATACAAATACAAAAAAATTATTTTCTAAATGCAACCAGCGCTTATTTCTCCTCCATAAACTCAAACTATTTAAAGTAGACAAGGACCTCATGTTGTCCTTCTATTGTAGTATGATCCAGTCCGTGATCACTTTCAGTTTCATTGCCTGGTTTAATAGTCTGACAAACCAAAACTCAACAAAGCTCCAGCAGATTACGAAGTATGCAGCTAAAGTTATTAGGGCTGATGTAGATGATTTGACTAGTGTGTGTCAGAGGGCAATGCTAAAGAAACTGGAAATCATCTCAACTGATGACAGACATCCATTACATGTAGAACTAAACTTCAGTAAATCAGGAAGGATAGTTGCTTTGAAAACCCACACAAATCGCTCCAGAAACTCCTTTCTTCCTAGTGCCATACGACTTTTCAATAAGAAATATCGGAGATAATGTTTAAGGTTTTGATATATATCCTGTTACTTTTTTTTTTTTTGGTATAAATATGTTTTATCTAACTGCCTTACCTTAACCTTTCTTATTTCTATTTGTCTGTTTTATTTCATTCTGTCTGTTACCTGCTATTAGATGCAACTGAGAAGGCAAATTTCATGTTTTCCTGTGTAAACATGACTAAATAAAAAACCTAACCTAAACCTAACTACAGCATACAAATATTTGGAAGTAGTATCTAAATTTTGTTTTATTAAAAATAAAACAGTAACAGCCATAAAAAAATTCTCAAATCTATACTATATATCTACTGTGTATCATTTTAAATTGTGCTGAACTGAACTATATCCTTGCCAAATTTTTGCAAATATGTTGTTAGTTTGTATGGAAAATTATTGTATGTTGTAAGTGCTAGTAGTTTCTCTGATTGGCTCAGGTGCAGAAGCAGTGACTTGTTACAACTGCTAATTTTGTTAATGTTTCATATCAACATATTTAATCCGTTTACTCCATAACAAGTCTAAGGAGCAGGTTTACAATGTCCAGCTATTAGATATGCCAATCAGGAAAAATGTGATTTCCAAAGGGTAATGGATCAGGATCTAAGGTCAGAGTATATTCCAGCAACATCATATGCAAGGTACCAGAGTTTGCCACAAGTGAAAATCTTGCACGTGCACATGCACCCACCCGTCATCATGCTGGATAACTTTGTGTCATTTACTCACCTAAAATGCATGCATTTGGGATGTGGAAAGAAAACAGGAAAACTTACTGGTAAAAATAATTGCAGACATATGCAATCATCACATTTAAGGATGAGGCCAGGATTTAAACACAGTTTCCAGAAGCTGTGAAGCCGCAACTCTGACCGTTGCACTACCCTTTAATTAACTGCATCTTACTTTAAGACTACATTTTGGTGTTTTCCTATGAAATACTGATCTTCATTTTCTTATACAATATTATGTAAAAAAAAAAAAAAGCTACATAAAAGAAAGACCATAAAGGAATCCCTTCTCTTGCCAAGGTATTTTATGTTAGGTGGGACAGATATTGCCATATTCAGGTGGCCTGATATGTTCATTAAATTATTTGAAAACTGAGCAGTTCTGCTCTAAAATCAACACACAAAGTGAACACTGTCTCTGTCCTTTTCTAATGTACTTTATTAGAAGAGAACTTTTGGCATGCATCAGCTTTCCATATAATTGATTGTTAGATTTTCAATACCTCTTTCAAAATAAAGGCAAGAAACTCAGAAGTGTGAACTGCACTTTACTGATGCAGAATTGAAGGGTTCAGATCTCTATATAACATTAGATGCTGTTTGGTAATATTATAAGGCTCAGAGCAACTTCCTATTATATATGCTAGGTTTCACTTTGCATTCTAAATCTTCAAACATCCAAAGACTTGGCGCTACATAAATAAAATGTATTATTATTATTATTATTATTATATTTGACTACAACTGAAGCTCAACTGGAAAAGACTTTATTTGTCTTGTGGCAGAAATGAGTAAATGTCTTTAAAGGAGTTTTTCAAAAGATATTCAAATACATAGTTTAACAGTCTGTCACATGAGATGTTGGTAAGATCTTTCACCAAAACACTATTGGGAATCAAAAGAAAAAACAAAGCCAGATTTTCTCTAAAAGTTTTAGTTTGTTGTGCTTATGGATTAAGTATCTTGCCACCTGTAGCTTAAGAAGGCCTTAAATTTCAGATATGTCACGTTTTTTAATGTTCATTTCTGCTGACGTCACATGCTACCCAGGTATAAGCCATTTTGTCAGGCAATTCACAATGTCCACTGCCACAAAATATCACAGCCTACTAATAAAACAAAAAGAACGGTAACAACTGAAACAATAAGAAATAAAAAAAACTAGACAAAATGAGTTGCACTTACTTTTAATTATATAATATAAAATAGTTAATGAACATTTACTCAAAACATATGAACTAACTGAAAGAAAATAAATAAATCACATTCCAGTAGTAGTACTGGTTACAGAATTCAAAATACTGTATATTCTTCCTTGTCTTTTTCACCAAATTCCCCATTGTTTCACAAGTGATGTGCTAGAAGGGAATGTTTAAAGTTCATTTGCAAGGCTTTTCAAAACCACCACAGGGAATACATACATACATACATACATACATACATACATACATACATACATACATACATACATACATACATACATACATACATACATACATACATACATACATACATACATACATACATACATACATACATACATACATACATACATACATACAGAGAGAAAATGAGCAGCTGCCAAGGTGCTGAGTAATCTGTGCGGCATAATTATTCTTAGATTTGCCAGAAACGTCAGTATTTCTTCACATTTGTTTCACAAACACTGCCCCTGTTTCAAATCAGGTAAGACTGCGTCCAGACTGCTGAATTTGACAGGCACTAAATCCATATTCTTAAGCCCCTTTTGAAATTTGATTCTTAGGGACTAAAATCCATAGAACCACAAAATTGGAAATAATCAGTTGCTAATATAAATCAGTAAAATTTCTTGTTACAGATGTTCCTAGAGCTCTGATTGCCAGGTTATCTGACATTAAGTCATCAGGATTGTTTCCGGTCGCTGCTCTGTAGCAGACCTCTCAGTGCATCTCTCCGTGTTTTGTACCTGTTTTTTTGTTCTTAAATCGTGTAAAATTTGTTTTCTTTTTATTTTGTTTTTCTTTTTACTAGTCTGCAAGTAGTTATTTCTATAAAATGCTTAACAACATTTGCGAAAGTTTCTTATTTTTGATCGTTATCGCCTTTGGAATCCAACGGGACACTAACGCACTACCAGCGCAGGAAATCCCAGGTGTGTGGCTGCCGCTGTTCATTTACAGCCGGGATGTGTTGCTATCTATGAGACCAGCTACCAGTTACTCCCCATGTATTACTAATATACCGGACGAATTAAAATCTTTGAAACCCAGAAAGCGAGGAAAAAGAGGTGGACTACGAGTACGTCTGAGACGGAGAAGTTTTAAAACACCTTTGCCAACCATCATCATGAGCAACGCACAGTCCTTGCAAAATAAACTGGACGAGCTGAGAGCATCTGCGCGATACCTCTACGAGTACCGTGAAAGCTGTCTGATGTGTTTTACGGAGACCTGGTTTAAGAATACAGACTCGGATACAGCAGTCGAAGTAGATGGATTTGTTTGCGTACGGCAAGACAGAAATCCAGCTTCTGGTAAGCAGACGGGTGGTGGGGTCTGCCTTTACATTAACAAAAGGTGGTGCAGGAATATCACTGAAAAAGAGCGCATCTGCACGCCAAATATTAAATTACTCACCATCAGACTTCGCCCATACTGTCTACCACGGGAGTTTAATCAGTTATTTGTGACAGTCGTTTACATTCTGCCGCATGCTGATGTGGGAGCTGCAGCTGAATCAATTCTTGAAACTGCTCATAAACTAGAAACCAAATCACCTGGTTCTTTTAAGCTTGTGATGGGTGATTTTAATTTATGCAGTCTGGAGTCAGTATTACCAAATTATCATCAATATGTGAATATTAACATTAGAGGGGACAAAACTCTGGACAAGTGCTATGGAAATGTCCCCAATGCCTACATATCGCATCACAGAGCAGCCCTGGGTGCATCTGACCACGTCGTTGTTCATCTTCTCCCGAAGTACAAACAGAAACTGAAACAAGAAAAACCAGCCATACGAACAACACAAAACTGGTGCAAGGAAAGTGTAGAGGAACTGCAGGAATGCTTCTCCAGTACAAATTGGCATCTGCTGACATCTTCACAGTCACTGAATGAGGCCACCTATACTGTCAGCGAATATATTCAATTCTGTGAGTCTATGATCATTAAGAAAAAATCTGTCAAGGTGTACCCAAACAGTAAGCCATGGATCACTAACAGTGCAGTGGGACCAGATGGCATATCAGGTCGGCTCTTAAAGTCTTGCTCTAAGCAGCTCTCCCCAGTTTTTCATTTGCTTTTTAACTGGTCTCTGACCTGTGGTATTGTACCTAATCTGTGGAAACAATCAATCATTACCCCTGTATCTAAGGTTTCTAGGCCAAGCTGTTTAAATGATTACAGACCAGTGGCACTTACATCTATTCCAATGAAATGCTTTGAACACTTGGTGAAAAACATTTTAATGACAGAGACAAAGTCTTTTCAAGACAACAATCAATTTGCTTATTGTGCAAACAAAAGTGTGGAAGATGCTCTGCTTGTTATCTTACATCAAATCTATACCTTTCTTGATCAGCCTGGTTCATATGGCAGAGCACTATTTTTGGATTTTACTTCAGCGTTCAATACTATACAGCCTCATATACTGATTGGGAAATTAAACAGTATGAATGTAAACCCATTTTGTCACACTATGGATACAGAACTTTCTTTTAAATCGTTCACAGACAGTTAAAGTTCAGGACACTTTTTCAATAGCCATTCATTCAAACACAGGAAGTCCACAGGGGTGTGTCTTATCACCATTACTGTTTACTCTGTACACAAGTGACCTGAGACAGAACAATGACCACTGCTCCATTATTAACTATGCGGATGACACCATGATCATAGGATGCATATCTGGGGAGGATGAAAGCCACTATCTATATCAACTGGACTGTATGGTAAACTGGTGCAATAAAAACTCTCTCACTCTGAATGTAAAAAAGACCAAAGAAATGATATTTGATTTTAAGAGACAGAAATCTGTATGTTCACCTACTGTAGTTCTGGGAGAGGAGGTAGAAATAGTGAATGAATATAAATACTTAGGAACTTACCTAGATAACAATCTTAACTGGAATACAAATACAAAAAAAATTATTTTCTAAATGCAACCAGCGCTTATTTCTCCTCCATAAACTCAAATTATTTAAAGTAGACAAGGACCTCATGTTGTCCTTCTATCGTAGTATGATCCAGTCCGTGATCACTTTCAGTTTCATTGCCTGGTTTAATAGTCTGACAAACCAAAACTCAAAAAAGCTCCAGCAGATTACGAAGTATGCAGCTAAAGTTATTGGGGCTGATGTAGATGATTTGACTAGTGTGTGTCAGAGGGCAATGCTAAAGAAACTGGAAATCATCTCAACTGATGACAGACATCCATTACATGTAGAACTAAACTTCAGTAAATCAGGAAGGATAGTTGCTTTGAAAACCCACACAAATCGCTCCAGAAACTCCTTTCTTCCTAGTGCCATACGACTTTTCAATAAGAAATATCGGAGATAATGTTTAAGGTTTTGATATATATCCTGTTACTTTTTTTTTTTTTTGGTATAAATATGTTTTATCTAACTGCCTTACCTTAACCTTTCTTATTTCTATTTGTCTGTTTTATTTCATTCTGTCTGTTACCTGCTATTAGATGCAACTGAGAAGGCAAATTTCATGTTTTCCTGTGTAAACATGACTAAATAAAGAAACCTAAACCTAAACCTAAACCTAAATTTATCTGGGACTCTGCAGGAAAATTATTTATTAGACTAATAACTGTTCATCATGTACTTACATGCACTGAAGGTAGGAATAGAAAGTTATTTTTACAATGGAACTGAAGCCACTAAAATGCCAAATTTCCATTAAAGGTTTGCAAAAATGTAAAATATATTGATTACCAAATACCTCAAGCGAGTACACCAGCAGTTTATAAATTGCTACTAGAAGTAGCTTACTATATTGAGGAACTGTTCTGTTCTGTGTACTGCATTGTATTGTATTGACCCCCTTCTTTTGACACCCACTGCACGCCCAACCTACCTGGAAAGGGGTCTCTCTTTGAACTGCCTTTCCCAAGGTTTCTTCCATTTTTTCCCTACAAGGTTTTTTTTGGGAGTTTTTCCTTGTCTTCCTAGAGAGTAAAGGCTGGGGGGCTGTCAAGAGGCAGGGCCTGTTAAAGCCCAGTGCAGCACTTCCTGTGTGATTTTGGGCTATACAAAAATAAACTGTATTGTATTGTATTGTAAGTGCAGGGCACAATCATCTGTTTTGTATGGTGGGAATCTTTGAATGCAACCAATAGATGGCAGTGTTAATAAACTAGTGAAGTACATTAAAGACAGAGCTCAAATCACAATAACTAACCTGTAAAGTTGCAGGTTGAGTGACTTGCTTGGGGTGGTGGGGGACCAAATAAGTAACCTTACTCTTTACAGTCCCAAATCCTGAACAGAAAGTGAAAAAGCAAGGCAGTACATAAAGGAAAGCAGTAGTCAGGTATTAAGAGAAACAGTTTCAAGGGTAAACGAACATGAGAGACAAAAATCACCACATTTTTTGGCCTGGACGTTCACCACGTTATATTCAACAAGACAGCTATTTCACATAAAGAAAAATAAGTTTTGGGGTAAGGTTGTTACACTCACTAGTCAATGATGTTGGAGTGTTGTGATGTACAAGTGACAAAAATTACCTGATGTTCATAGATGTTAGGCTATACTGTGATATGTATAAAGTGTAATTTATTTGCTCATATCACTTTTTCTTTCCATTTGCCTGCTATTTGTCAGATATGCTTTGCCCAGCACTTAAGTGATAATGTTATCAGAACTATCTTTATTAGACATCACTCTTAACTAGCAAGGACGGCCCATGTCAAATATGCCCAAACAATTATTCATATTAAAGTTTCACCTTCTCTTATAGGTAACATAAGCACATTTGCTTTTGTAATGTGGCTCATGACAGCACAATTATCTACCATGTGTTATATAAACCTTATTCATTACAGAGTCTGGCTCTAAATTCCAAGTAAAGCGGCATTCATGGAGCTAGTATAAAACAAAAACAAGAAGCAAAGGAGATACTAATGACAATTCACAGTAAACTGGATAGACATTTTATGGATGATGGTAAACCTTTATTCCAACACGTCTCTCGGTAAACTATCGATATATGCTGTACGGTCAGGCATGTACTTATTCTGCCAACATTTAGTTTAGGAATTCACTGTCTTTCTTGACTAACCAGAAGTTACTTCTTGATTTTATTATAAAAGCACAGTGTGCTTTCTTAAGATATTCTTTTCCCTAGGAGTATCTCATTTGACACCCATAGCAATACTTAACACGTAGCAATACTTAATAATTCTGAAAATATATTGTTTAAAGTACACAGAAAAAAGTCAATAAGGTTCTCCCTTAAACTTTCAATAAGGTTTACCCATTTTCAATGCAAAAGGTCAAATGATTTAGTCTCTGGTCAATTTTTCCCTTTCTTTCTCTTATTCTTCTCTCTTATCTTATAAGGTGAAAAATCTTAAAATTGAAAGAAAATGAAAGAGCAAGTTTTTTAAGGTATTTCCTATCAGTAAAAAATAATCCTATCAGTATGAAAAAATAATCAATTAAATATCAGTTCAGAGTAAAAGAAAAACAGAATGTTAGAGAGTTAAACAGACAGCAATTATGAAGTAGTGTTTACACTGTATTTTACCCCCAGAAATTCTCATTCTTCCCAGATTCTAAAATGCCTTGCATTTCTTTTCATCACTCACCATAAATGCTCAGTTGAGTGGTGATTTGACGACTGATCAGACATTATTAACAGAGTAAAGGTTACTTTGTGATCCTGGAAACATTTCCAGATTATTGTTAAACTGCAACAAAGTAGATTTTCCTCCTAGTAGTTATTATTATACAAAGTTTGAATATAGCATGGCAGAACACTCATCTTTATCTAAACCCCCACCAACCCATTTTGCTGATATGATGATACCTGACAAAAAGGCACTATTGCCTCATGTACTGATAACTGTACTTTGGTTCTATTCTCAGTGTTGACAACCTGTCACTTGCACCAGCAGCACCTTGTTTTATGCATGCAAAATCTGAAATTGAGCTTTAAAAAGTCATCTGCTGGCACAGCCCATCTATTACAGACAATTTTACTGCTGACCATGACCCATATTTTCTTATCACATTCCTTCAGCCTCATATAATCCACTTTTTTCCCCAGGACAGACATTATTGTAGATTTAATTTTTTTTGTGTAAAGTACCTCCAATGCAAATTGAAAATCCCAGCAGTGTGGATGTATTCAAGACCTTTATACTGGCATGACGGTTCAAATATAATTTAAAAAACAACTTAACAAAACCAAGGGGATGGCCAAAGACTTCAGGAAGCTGAATGCAGACCAGGATTCCACTAGTAAAGATGCATTTTAAAGATTAGTATTTAAATTTTTTTTAGTATCATCATCAACAAATCTCAGTTATCAATGTTTTTACTTTGTCAGACATCTGACAAAGGTCCAAATGCCCCCACATATGCATACTAATCTCTAAAGATGCACAGCGGAGTTCATCTGTGCCTGAAACTTTATATCCTGGTATGGTACCTGTTTACATCAAGCCTGCAAAGTACTACAGATGGTGGGGAAGTTAACTACAAAATATTACTTACACCCAGCTCCCTTCGGTTAAAGACACAGAAAACACATGGTGCCTTAATTATTATTATTAAAGTCCTCCGTTATTCTGTATAGTCAGTTTTCTTTCTCCCATTCTGGAAAACGATACAGTACCTTTGGCATGCATACCACTAGATTAAGAGAATTTTTATCTACAGTTCATAGGGCAGCATCATGGCCGCTAATACTAATAAATTCATGAGTGTTTTTGTATATAACACGTAGTGTTGCTTTTCTTGTATGATGATGGGACTCATTTCTAGTGTTGATAATGAAATATTGTTATTAGTCTGAGGAGACGTGCAAGTAAGAATTTTATTGGAGATAGCAATAAATCTAAACTTGACACTAATGAGCTACTCTTTGCCTATTAAGTTCAAGTGTAAATACAGCATTGATGAATGGTATACAAATTTATAACGCTTACTTTATATTATTTTGGTCATAACAAATGCCATAGTCTGCTACTGCTTGGATTGAAAGTACTCTAGGAAACTGGACATCAAAAAATATACTGTGAATCTATCTGTATAATGAAAACTTAAATGACTCATTAACTCTTTCATTTTCCATTTAGTTAAAAACTGAAAAATGAAACACACAAAAATCTTAAAAATGCCTTGACGGATTTGATTGAAATTTGATGACATTACAGAAAAAAGAAAATTAGCATGTGTTTTTCTGTCGATATTTATTATTATTACACTAACTTGCAAGCTGAAAACATGCTTTATGTAAATGAAAGACGCAGCAGAAATGATTGACTGGCCACACAAACAGCACCAGTAACCAATAGGATGGAATGCATGACTTATTACAGGGCAATATCCTGGACCAGAAAAAAAGGAGACTAGAGATGTAATCAGGTTGTTAAATGGAGAGAGAAAGTTCAGCTAAGCAAAATCAAGTAGCAAAATTCAATGGTTAGCAAGCACTATTATTGGCTGTTGACTACTGTCACTCTTAGATTCACATCAGCTCTTATCTTGGCTATCTGTTCTACCCCATCAACCCCCAGCGGTAGCAATGAAAATCTCCTCCACCATCTCCCCAGCCCAACCACTAAACGATCGTTATACTGCAAACTCAAAGGGAGAGACATCGGTCTTGGATCTTGGCATTTGAATTTGTAATTGATAAGCCACAGAAATTGTGTTGCGACTATTATTTCTACTACTCCACACTCTTCACATTAAATATATCAGTGTAACACATAGGGTACCACCATTTATGTACATCAACTTCAAGCACAGGTTTGCATATACAGAGGCACACAAATCATAGGACTAACTAAGTGCTAAATGGCAATTCTTAGGGGTATGAACCCAGGGAACAAATGCCACTGATCAAAAACTAAGTCTGGTAGCTGCAGGTAACCATCTGTTACTATCAAAACAGATATTGAACTTGCGATATATTAATATTGTTACATTTAATGGTTTTATAAAACAGTAATATCAGAACTTTCAGACTATGTTTACATTATCTTCTTATGTTACTCTCAATTAAGAACTTCTGTTCTTTAATTATTTCATACACATGCTGCATTTGTTTTCTTAATACAGCACAACCCCAATTTAACATTACCATGCTTAACATTTTCCTGTGGTGAATGGTGGTGATACCGTTATTTTTTTTTTTTTTTTTTTTAGAGTAATGTTTGTTATACTGAAAATTTACTATATAAATACTTGTATATTTGTAATTTAGTAATTACCCTAGGTTCTTGTCTATAAGCCGGACTCATGTATAAGCCGGAGACCAAAAATCATACGAATTTTTAAAATAAAATCTTATCATAGATAAGCCGGACTCATGGATAAGCCGAACGTACTATAACCTATAACTAATAGAAGGGAGGGAGGTCAGTGGTCTCACTCGCACCCATTTAATTTCTTTAAGGGGGGAGAGAGTGTGAGATATTGGCGTCTCTCTCACTCCCCGCATGGCGTGGTTGGAGCGGCCGGAGCGCGTTCTTTCTGCTCTGGGCGTCGCCGAGTCAACACGCGCGCGTAGCAGTCATTTAAATTGTGATTTTATATGTAAGCATATTTAAATATATATCGCGGATTTTTTGCTGGTTCGCAGATTTCTGCGGACAATGGGTCTTTTAATTTCTGGTACATGCTTCCTCAGTTGGTTTGCCCAGTTGATTTCATACAAGGGACGCTATTGGCAGATGGCTGAGAAGCTAGATTGCTTACTTTTCTCTCTGTCTTGCGTTGACTATCTGTGATCTTGAAGTATGGGGATTGAGCAGGGGGGCTGTTCGCACACCTAGACGATACGGACGCTCGTCTAAAAATGCTGAAAGATTATCTTCACGTTGCTATCTTTTGTAAAGCTGATTCCTAAAACGACATGCTGCACAGTGCTTCGCATACTTAAAAGCTCGAAGGGCACGTATTGACTTTTGACTGAAAAACAAACTCTCTCTCTGTCTCTTTCTCTCCCTCTCCCTGCTCCTGACGGAGGGGGTGTGAGCTGCCGCCTTCAACAGCTTTGTGCCCCGGTGCTTTGCATACCTAAAAGCCAAACAGCACCATTGATTTGTTTGCTAGAGATTGTTTTCTCTATCTATATGACATTCTGTGCTCCTGACACACACTCCTTTGAAAAGGAAGATATGTTTGCATTCTTTTAATTGTGAGACAGAACTGTCATCTCTGTCTTGTCATGGAGCACAGTTTAAACTTTTGAAAAAGAGACAAATGTTTGTTTGCAGTGTTTGAATAACGTTCCTGTCTCTCTACAACCTCCTGTGTTTCTGTGCAAATCTGTGACCCAACCATGACAATATAAAAATAACCATATAAACATATGGTTTCTACTTCGCCAATTTTCTTATTTCGCGGGTGGCCCTGGAACGCAACCCCCGCGATGGAGGAGGGATTACTGTATAAGCCGGACTTATGTATAAGCCGATATTCTATTTTTTCATTTTCACAACTTTTTTCCTTAGATAAGCCGCGGCTTATAGACAAGAACTTAGGGTAGTATTAGTAACTTACTATACTAAATAAGTGACAAATAATATAAGAGTGCTTTATCTTTATTGTAACAAATATATACATACATGCACACATGCACATATATATACACACACAAACACACACATATACATACACAAACACACACATAAATATATATATATATATATATATATATATATATATATATATATACACAATGGGTACGGAAAGTATTCAGACCCCCTTCAATTTTTCACTCTTTGTTATATTGCAGCCATTTGCTAAAATCATTTAAATTAATTTTTTTCCTCATTAATGTACACATAGCACCCCATATTGACAGACAAAAAAAAGAATTTTTGAAATTGTTGCAGATTTATTAAAAAAGAAAAACTGAAATATCACATGGTCCTAAGTATTCAGACCCTTTGCTCAGTATTTAGTAGAAGCACCCTTTTGAGCTAATATAGCCATGAGATTCTTGGGAAAGATGCAACAAGTTTTTCACACCTGGATTTGGGGATCCTCTGCCATTCCTGCTTGCAGATCCTCTCCAGTTCTGTCAGGTTGGATGGTAAACGTTGGTGGACAGCCATTTTTAGGTCTCTCCAGAGATACTCAATTGGGTTTACGTCAGGGCTCTGGCTGGGCTATACAAGAACAGTCACAGAGTTGTTGTGAAGGCACTCCTTCGTTATTTTAGCTGTGTGCTTAGGGTCATTGTCTTGTTGGAAGGTAAACCTTCGGCCCAGTCTGAGGTCCTTAGCACTCTGGAGAAGGTTTTTGTCCAGGATATCCCTGTACTTGGCCGCACTCATCTTTCCCTCGATTGCAACCAGTCGTCCTGTCCCTGCAGCTGAAAAACACCCCCACAGCATGATGCTGCCACTGCCATGCTTCACTGTGGGGACTGTATTGGACAAGTGATGAGCAGTGCCTGGTTGTCTCCACACATACCGCTTAGAATTAAGGCCAAAAAGTTCTATCTTGGTCTCATCAGACCAGAGAATCTTATTTCTCACCATCTCAGAGAACTTCAGGTGTCTTTTAGCAAACTCCATGCGGGCTGTCATGTGTCTTGCACTGAGGAGAGGCTTCCGACAGGCCACTCTGCCATAAAGCCCTGACTGGTGGAGGGCTGCAGTGATGGTTGACTTTCTACAACTTTCTCCCATCTCCTGACTGCATCTCTGGAGCTCAGCCAAAGTGATCTTTGGGTTCTTCTTTACCTCTCTCACCAAGGCTCTTCTCGCCCGGTAGCTCAGTGTAATAAAAAGGTTTTCTCTGTAACAGGAGAAGGGATGAAATAAAGGAGTAAGAGGGGAGGTTGGTCGCTTCAGTGCAAAACCAGCTACAAAGATTGGAATGTTTGGGATGATAGCGAAAGAATGTGCAAAAACTTGCTTCTCATAAAGAGTTTCAGAATGTTATGGGAATACAGTCAAGGCCACGTACTTGTTTTTCACTTCGAGGGGCTTCATTGCAAGCAACGCTTGTTATTGTGTGTCTTCTGATACTAGGCACCATCTCAGTGAGGGCCAAGTAGAAGAAAAACAATACTGCGTCCCGTGGAAGGGTGTGTGCTGAAACTGATCACTTCTGTATACACTGCTTACACGTAAGCCATTTTGGGTAAGGACACTCAATTAGTATATAAGGGAAGGTTCCGCCCTCAGTTTCTTCGGAAGCTCAACCGTGGGGAACGTGCACACCGCCCGGTATTGGACCAGGCTCACGAGTTGATCCTCTGACGAGACTGACACGCGGGCTCCCTCAGTCTACTGGTCTAGGATGATGGCTCTGGGTCTTTTGATATTACTGTAAGTCAATAGTATAATTCACATATCTGTATTACTGTAAGTCAATAGTATAAATCATATATCTTTATATATATTACTGTAAGTCAATAGTACAATTCCTATATCTGCATGTATATTGCTATTATATTGTATGTAACTGATATTATATTTGAACAAGTAAACAATTGAAGTATTGGACCTTTCCTCTCTGATTCTTGCCTGCTTATTTTCTGTTAAAACCTTTGAACCATTTTCCCAAACTAAAACACTCAGCTTGGCCGGATGGCCAGCTCTAGGAAGGGTTCTGGTCGTCCCAAAAGTCTTCCACTTAAGGATTATGGAGGCCACTGTGCTCTTGGGATCCTTAAGTGCAGCAGAAATTTTTTTGTAACCTTGGCCAGATCCGTGCCTTGCCACAATTCTGTCTCTGAGCTCTTCAGGCAGTTCCTTTGACCTCATGATTCTCATTTGCTCTGACATGCATTGTGAGCTGTAAGGTCTTATATAGACAGGTGTGTGGCTTTCCTAATCAATTCCAATCAGTATAATCAAACACAGCTGGACTCAAATGAAGGTGATCTCAAGGATGATCAGAAGAAATGGAAAGCACCTGAGTTAAATATATGAGTGTCACAGCAAAGGGTCTGAATACTTAGGACCATGTGATATTTCAGTTTTTCTTTTTTAATAAATCTGCAACAATTTCAAAAATTCTTTTTTTTGTCTGTCAATATGGGGTGCTATGTGTATATTAATGAGGAAAAAAATTAATTTAAATGATTTTAGCAAATGGCTGCAATATGACAAAGAGTGAAAAATTGAAGGGGGTCTGAATACTTTCCGTACCCACTGTATATATATATGTATGTATATATATATATATATATATATATATATATATATATATATATATATATACAGTGGTGTGAAAAACTATTTGCCCCCTTCCTGATTTCTTATTCTTTTGCATGTTTGTCACACAAAATGTTTCTGATCATCAAACACATTTAACCATTAGTCAAATATAACACAAGTAAACACAAAATGCAGTTTTTAAATGATGGTTTTTATTATTTAGGGAGAAAAAAAATCCAAACCTACATGGCCCTGTGTGAAAAAGTAATTGCTCCCTTGTTAAAAGATAACCTAACTGTGGTGTATCACACCTGAGTTCAATTTCCGTAGCCACCCCCAGGCCTGATTACTGCCACACCTGTTTCAATCAAGAAATCACTTAAATAGGAGCTGCCTGACACAGAGAAGTAGACCAAAAGCACCTCAAAAGCTAGACATCATGCCAAGATCCAAAGAAATTCAGGAACAAATGAGAACAGAAGTAATTGAGATCTATCAGTCTGGTAAAGATTATAAGGCCATTTCTAAAGCTTTGGGACTCCAGCGAACCACAGTGAGAGCCATTATCCACAAATGGCAAAAACATGGAACAGTGGTGAACCTTCCCAGGAGTGGCCGGCCGACCGAAATTACCCCAAGAGCGCAGAGACGACTCATCCGAGAGGTCACAAAAGACCCCAGGACAACGTCTAAACAACTGCAGGCCTCACTTGCCTCAATTAAGGTCAGTGTTCACGACTCCACCATAAGAAAGAGACTGGGCAAAAACGGCCTGCATGGCAGATTTCCAAGACGCAAACCACTGTTAAGCAAAAAGAACATTAGGGCTTGTCTCAATTTTGCTAAGAAACATCTCAATGATTGCCAAGACTTTTGGGAAAATACCTTGTGGACTGATGAGACAAAAGTTGAACTTTTTGGAAGGCAAATGTCCCGTTACATCTGGCATAAAAGGAACACAGCATGTCAGAAAAAGAACATCATACCAACAGTAAAATATGGTGGTGGTAGTGTGATGGTCTGGGGTTGTTTTACTGCTTCAGGACCTGGAAGGCTTGCTGTGATAGATGGAACCATGAATTCTACTGTCTACCAAAAAATCCTGAAGGAGAATGTCCGGCCATCTGTTCGTCAACTCAAGCTGAAGCGATCTTGGGTGCTGCAACAGGACAATGACCCAAAACACACCAGCAAATCCACCTCTGAATGGCTGAAGAAAAACAAAATGAAGACTTTGGAGTGGCCTAGTCAAAGTCCTGACCTGAATCCAATTGAGATGCTATGGCATAACCTTAAAAAGGCGGTTCATGCTAGAAAACCCTCAAATAAAGCTGAATTACAACAATTTTGCAAAGATGAGTGGGCCAAAATTCCTCCAGAGCGCTGTAAAAGACTCATTGCAAGTTATCGCAAACGCTTGATTGCAGTTATTGCTGCTAAGGGTGGCCCAACCAGTTATTAGGTTCAGGGGGCAATTACTTTTTCACACAGGGCCATGTAGGTTTGGATTTTTTTTTCTCCCTAAATAATAAAAACCACCATTTACAACCTGCATTTTGTGTTTACTTGTGTTATATTTGACTAATGGTTAAATGTGTTTGATGATCAGAAACATTTTGTGTGACAAACATGCAAAAGAATAAGAAATCAGGAAGGGGGCAAATAGTTTTTCACACCACTGTATATATATATATATATATATGTGTGTGTGTGTGTGTATGTGTATATATAAATATATATATATATATATTATAGATATATATTGTGGCGGGCGGCCGGCTCCCATGCACAGCCGGGCCACCCCTTCCACATATGTTCCGGGGGAGCAACCATGGGTGTCTTACTACCTCCCCCCGGGACTCTTGGTGGCAGCCTCCCTGGATAACAATGATGCCTCAGTTTCCTGCAGGGTTTCATGGGAGATGGAGTTCTCCACAAACCTGTGGGGATCTGGGATGGCCGCCAGGGGGTGCTGCATGGATCTTGGAGCCCACATGGACACCTCTACAGTCCCACCCGGAGGTGCAATTAGCAACAGGTGATTAAACAACTGGAGCACTTCCGGGTGGGTTATAAAAAGGGCCAGCATTCACCACTCAGGGGCCAGAATCAGGTGGAAGAGGACGAGGTTGCCTGAGAGGAGTGGTGGTGCCAGAGGAAGTGTTGCTATTGAGGTGCTTTGGGACTGTGTTGGGCCTGTGGGACACGGGGAAGACGTGCCCCATGGCTGAAGAGAAAAATAAAGTCTTGTTATTTGCACATGTGCCTCAGTGTGAATCTGTGCCGGGTCGGGCGCCTATATAGCGCCTTATTCCACCATATATATATCTATATATATAAAAATGGAATGGGTGGGTCGTCGGGTGGGCCTTTTTTTCATTCCGTTGAAAGACACGCCCTACTCACTGGACAGTTAAAAACACCAATCAAACTAACGATGACATCAAGTATTACCCAATCAAAAGTAGGAAAGGAGGCATCTTCATAAAATGCGTGTGGGATGATTTGCATGAGACGCTGCTTTAAAAAAAAAATGATAAAAAAAATACGGGATAAATCCCGTCCAGTATTGATTCAAAACGGGACGCGCAATTTCATTCTCAAACGCGGCACGATTCCGTATTTTAAAGGACGGGTGGCAACCCTACAGTGCCAGGTAACCACCCATACAATCACATTGTGATTCAGACTAGGAATGCAATGAATGTAATTACCCCGATCTACATACAAGGCGAAAGTGTTGCAACATTCAAAGATGATGGTTTGGGATAAGTACACCATACAACATAAAAGAGCTTATGAAGCCTTGAACCGAAAAAAGCAACATCTCAGAGATCGTAAAAAAAAAAATACGAGCTAATGTCGTTTTACTCGCTGTAGATTTTAGTCAAACATTACCAGTTATTTCACGAGGGAGACCAGCACATCAACTCAACGCGTGTTTAAAATCCATGCTTCTCCCATGCTCGGTTATATGTCGCGTGTTCTCGGGTAGGTGCACCAAAAAATGTATACATTTAAGCATGTAATGGGCAAACAAAAAATGAGGTATACCCGAAGGCACAGCAGTAGTACTTAATGTAACTTTACTTCTTAAATGTTAATGTTTTACTGTTTAATAATTTATACGCTTCTTATATGTTGTTCAAATTCTTTTATCAAAATACCACTGACAGCGCAATGCACGATAACATCGAGTGAATACACCATACACATCCGCCCACGGCTACCCTGCTGTGCGCAGATAGGACTTGATTGTACAATAAAATAAAATAAAGATAAAAAGACTAAAACAATCATCACCCATAAAGCGGATAGTAGACGTGACGTACTATATGTGTACCACATTTCAAGTGTATAGGTGCAACGGTTTGCGAGCTACAGGTCATTTAAAATCCTGGACAGACACACAAATTGCCACGGTAGCAAATTACAGAAGAAGATTTTACTGTTTAATAATTTATATTTATATGAAATGTGCTTCTTATATATTACTTCATATTCTCATATGATAATGATGTTAATGTTTATATTGATTTCTGTGTTATTAAAACTGCATGTATGTGTGTATATGTATATATATATATATATATATATATATATATATATATACTAGCAAAATACCCGCCCTTCGCAGCGGAGAAGTAGTGTGTTAAAGAGGTTATGAAAAAAAAAGGAAACATTTTAAAAATAACGTAACATGATTGTCAATGAAAGCCCGTTTCACTCAGTAAGTCTTATGTGTGTGTTTATGTATGTGTGTGTATATATATGTACATGTGTATATGTAGATATGTATATATATGTATATGTATATAAATGTTTATGTGTGTGTGTATATTATATATATAATATATATATCTATATATATATATATATATATATATATATATATATATATATATATATATATATAAAAGACAGCAACAGTTATAACAATGACAACACAATTACATTGACAATCATGTTACGTTATTTTTAAAATGTTTCCTTTTTTTTTCATAACCTCTTTAACACACTACTACTCCGCTGCGAAGCGCGGGTATTTTGTTATATATATATATATATATATATATACGAGCTGTATATACCCGGCGTTACCCGGGGCAGAAGTAACCTAATCGGTCAAACACTTACATATATACCAAAGTAAACCTAATCGGTCAAACAGTTACATATATAAAAAAACCGAACCTAATCGGACAAACAGCTTCATATATACAGAAGCGAACCTAATCGGACAAACAGCTAATCTATATACATAAGCGAACCTAATTGGTCAAACAGTTATGCATGTGCAGAATAATTTTACAAAGATTATGCGTGTTAACAATCATTAAAAAGAAAAGATTGAGGAACTCTTCTTCTATATGTGATGAAGCTGGATGAAGCTGACTTGACGAAGACGTAGGTGGCATAGATTGGTTTTTCTAAAACAGAAGAAAAAAATGAGTATTTATTATTATTTTAAATTAGAATGAAAATGAGAACCTTGATTAGAGATAGATTATCCGTATTAAAATATGTGCATGAATAAACTTTTGCTAACTCTCTAGCAAAAGTTTATTCATACAAATTGGCATGGGATGGCTTTGTGAAAAAGTAAAAATTAGATAAAAATAAATTGAGAATGCGTACTTCCATTTGACTGAGATTATGTGTAATGATGAAAAAAAAGTTTAGTATGTTTTTTTTTCCATACGGGAAGGATGTAAAACCTTACATAGGCACCCTTCAGCCCGTACTGAAGGGTAGTGTCAGATTCTTACTGACTAAAAAACACCCTTTTTATTCCACAGCTACCCCAAAAACCACTATTAGGCATTACTTTGGGGTGGCAGTAGTTTAGTTATGAAACAGCTGGGTCCTGAAAAAAATCTGTCTGATTAGTGGCTTCATCACATATAGAAGAACAGTTCCTCAATCTTTTCTTTTTAATGATTGTTAACACGCATAATGTTTGTAAAATCATTCTGCACATGCATAACTGTTTGACCAATTAGGTTCGCTTCTGTATATATGAAGCTGTTTGATCGATTAGGTTTGCTTTTGTATTTATGTAACTGTTTGACCAATTAGGTTTGCTTATGTATATAGATTAGCTGTTTGTCCGATTAGGTTCGGTTTTTTTATATATGTAACTGTTTGACCGATTAGGTTTACTTTGGTATATATGTAAGTGTTTGACCGATTAGGTTACTTCTGCCCCGGGCAACGCCGGGTATATACAGCTCGTATATATATATATATATATATATATATATATACAGTAATCCCTCGCTACTTCACGGTTCACTTTTCGCGGTTTCACGACTTCGCGGATTTTTAAATACAAGTGATTGCCCGCCTATCGCGGAAGTTATGTTCCAGACCCATCAGCAACAGGAGAAAATCCGCGATATAGAAAGACCATATAAATAAACATTTTTATAGTTTAAGCCTTAAAATACCCATCCCACATGCTTTAAACACATGTAAACTTATAAAACACACTTTGTTAACACATATGATATGTGGATGTCAGGCTAAGGATATGAGTAACATCTCACTATTATAAAACATTTTAACTTCACGCAAGACAAGACAGTGAGACAGGAAAATTGGTGATGTACAGGCTTTTAAATTATTGACACGCAGAGCGACAAGCAGCACAAAGCCAGCACAAAGTCCACTTCTCCTTAGCGTTCATTCAGCTCCCCACCCCCTTGACAATGCGAAGTGGCAGGAGCGTACTGCGCTTCCGGGGAGGGGGGTTTGAGCGAAGGTGCGTTCAGCTCTCACACACCCACACACACACACACACACACACACACTCCTCGGGAAGAGCGACAAGCAGGCATTTTGGCAGAAGCAGCACAAAGTCCATTTCTGCTCAGCGTGAGTTCAGCTGCCCCCCTTCACAAAGCGAGTGCAGACACATTGACGTCTGATCGCTGCGTGCAGTGTACAGTGTTGGTCTGAGGTGTTTAAGAATGTAGAAAGTGTTTAAGAGCATAGGAAGTGTTTATAAGAGCATGGGAAAGGTTAACAAGAGAGTGAGAAAGGTTTATAAGAGTGTGGGAAGGGTTTAAAAAGCCTTAAAATATGTATAAATAATAAAATAAATATAGGTCGCTACTTCGCGGATTTTCACCTATCGCGGTGGGCTCTGGAACGTAACCCCCGTGATAGGTGAGGGATTACTGTATATATATATATATATACACACACTAGGAGGCTTTGCCCCATGCTCGCTTCGCTCGCCAACCCCCATGTTTGGTTTTCCAGACACACTTTTAAGATTTTTTTTTCTTTGAATTGTTGCTATTTCATTAGTTTCACTTTTATTTCAGAACTTCTGTAAAAACAATATTTGGAATCTTTCGACTCCAAATATGCTGAATCTTTTAAATGAGGTCAGTGAGACATGTGTTTAATGACTTTGTCAGGTTGGAGATAATGAAAACTGGAATTCAAAAGACCCCAAAAAAAAGTAGGCGCAAAACACATGCAGAGCAAGATACAGAATATGAAAGCAGCAAAAAAACGAAAGTTTCAAAAAAAAACAAAAAAAAAAACAACTTTGCATTAGGGCAAAAAAAGAGAAATTATTACTCAGAGAAATAACTAAAAGGCGAATAGAGATAAAATATATGCACATAGGTGATATGTCAGAAGTATGTAAATATTATAAGGCTTTGAAGTTTAAATAAGAGAATTTCAAAAACGTGTTTAACCTCACACATTATATATTATATATATATATATATATATATATATATATATATATATATATACACACATACAACCCCAATTCCAATGAAGTTGGGACGTTGTGTAAAACGTAAATAAAAACAGAATACAATGACTTGCAAATCCTTTTCAACCTATATTCAATTGAATACACTACAAAGACAAGATATCAAATGTTCAAACTAATAAACTTTATTGTTGTTTTGCAGATCTTCACTCATTTTGAATTTGATGCCTGCAACACGTTCTAAAAAAGCTGGGACAGGGGCAGCAAAAGACTGGTAAAGTTGTGGAATGTTCAAAAAACACCTGTTTTGAACATTCCACAGGTGAACAGGTTAATTGGAAACAGGCGTTTGTCATGATTGGGTATAAAAGGTGCATCCCCAAAAAGATCAGTCGTTCACAAGCAAGGATGGGGCGAAGTTCACCACTTTGTGAACAACTGCGTGGGTAAATAGTCCAGCAGTTTAAGAACAACGTTTCTCAACGTACAATTGCAAGGAATCTAGGGATTTCATCATCTACTGTCCATAATATCATCAAAAGATTCAGAGAATCTGGAGAAATCTCTGCACGTAAGCGGCAAGGCCGAATACCAACACTGGATGCCCATGACCTTTGATCCCTTAGGCAGCACTGCATTAAAAACCGACATCATTCTGTAAAGGATATTACCACGTGGGCTCAGGAATACTTCAGAAAACCATTGTCAGTTAACACAGTTCATCGCTACATCTACAAGTGCAAGTTAAAACTCTACCATGCAAAGCGAAAGCCATATATCAACAACACCCAGAAACGCCACAGGCTTCTCTGGGCCCGAGCTCATCTGAGATGGACTGACACAAAGTGGAAAAGTGTGCTGTGGTCTGACAAGTCCACATTTCAAATTGTTTTTGGAAATCATGGACATTGTGTCCTCTGGGCCAAAGAGGAAAAGGACATTCCAGATTGTTTTCAGCGCAAAGTTCAAAAGCCAGCATTTGTGATGGTATGGGGGTGTGTTAGTGCCCATGGTATGGGCAACTTGCACATCTGTGAAGGCACCATTAATGTTGAAAGGCACATACAGGTTTTAGAGCAACATATGCTGCCATACAAGCGACGTCTTTTTCAGGGACGTCCCTGCTTATTTCAGCAGGACAATGCGAAGCCACGTTCTACATGTGTTACAACAGCGTGGCTTCGTAGTAAAAGAGTGCGGGTACTAGACTGGCCTGTCTGCAGTCCAGACCTGTCTCCCATTGAAAATGTGTGGCACATTATGAAGCACAAAATACAACAACGGAGACCCTGGATTGTTGAGCAACTGAAGTTATACATCAAGCAAGAATGGGAAAGAATTCCACCTACACAGCTTCAACAATTTGTGTCCTAAGTTCCCAAACGCTTATTTAGTGTTGTTAAAAGGAAAGGTGATATAACACAGTGGTAAACATGCCCCTGTCCCAGCATTTTGCAGGCGTCAAATTCAAAATGAGTGAAGATTTGCAAAACAACAATAAGGTATCTTGTCTTTGTAGTGTATTCAATTGAATATAGGTTGAAAAGGATTTGCAAATCATTGTATTCTGTTTTTATTTACGTTTTACACAACGTCCCAACTTCATTGGAATTGGGGTTGTATATTATATATATATATATATCCATCCATCCATCCATTGTCTCCCGCTTATCCGAGGTCGGGTCGCGGGGGCAGCAGCTTGAGCAGAGATGCCCAAACTTCCCTCTCCCCGGCCACTTCTTCTAGCTCTTCCGGGAGAATCCCAAGGCGTTCCCAGGCCAGTCGAGAGACATAGTCCCTCCAGCGTGTCCTGGGTCTTCCCCGGGGCCTCCTCCCGGTTGGACGTGCCCGGAACACCTCACCAGGGAGGCGTCCAGGAGGCATCCTGATCAGATGCCCGAGCCACCTCATCTGACTCCTCTCGATGCGGAGGAGCAGCGGCTCTACTCTGAGCCCCTCCCGGATGACTGAGCTTCTCACCCTATCTTTAAGGGAAAGCCCAGACACCCTGCGGAGGAAACTCATTTCAGCCGCTTGTATTCGCGATCTCGTTCTTTCGGTCACTACCCATAGCTCATGACCATAGGTGAGGGTAGGAACATAGATCGACTGGTAAATTGAGAGCTTCGCCTTGCGGCTCAGCTCCTTTTTCACCACGACAGACCGATGCATGCCCGCATTACTGCGGATGCCGCACCGATCCGCCTGTCGATCTCACATTCTTCCCTCACTCGTGAACAAGACCCCGAGATACTTGAACTCCTCCACTTGGGGCAGGATCTCGCTACCAACCCTGAGAGGGCACTCCACCCTTTTCCGGTTGAGGACCATGGTCTCGGATTTGGAGGTGCTGATTCTCATCCCAGCCGCTTCACACTCGGCTGCGAACCGATCCAGAGAGAGTTGAAGATCACGGCCTGATGAAGCAAACAGGACAACATCATCTGCAAAAAGCAGTGACCCAATCCTGAGCCCACCAAACCGGACCCCCTCAACACCCTGGCTGCGCCTAGAAATTCTGTCCATAAAAGTTATGAACAGAATCGGTGACAAAGGGCAGCCCTGGCGGAGTCCAACTCTCACTGGAAACGGATTCGACTTACTGCCGGCAATGCGGACCAAGCTCTGGCACTGATCGTACAGGGACTGAACAGCTCTTATCAGGGGGGCCGGTACCCCATACTCTCGGAGTACCCCCCACAGGATTCCCCGAGGGACACGGTCGAATGCCTTTTCTAAGTCCACAAAACACATGTAGACTGGTTGGGCAAACTCCCATGCACCCTCCAGGACCCTGCTAAGGGTATAGAGCTGGTCCACTGTTCCGCGACCAGGACGAAAACCACACTGTTCCTCCTGAATCCGAGGCTCGACTATCCGACGGACCCTCCTCTCCAGGACCCCTGAATAGACTTTTCCAGGGAGGCTGAGGAGTGTGATCCCTCTGTAGTTGGAACACACCCTCCGATCCCCCTTCTTAAAGAGGGGGACCACCACCCCGGTCTGCCAATCCAGAGGCACTGTCCCTGATGTCCATGCGATGTTGCAGAGGCGTGTCAGCCAAGACAGTCCTACAACATCCAGAGCCTTGAGGAACTCCGGGCGTATCTCATCCACCCCCGGGGCCCTGCCACCAAGGAGTTTTTTGACCACCTCGGTGACCTCAGTCCCAGAGATGGGGGAGCCCACCTCTGAGTCCCCAGGCTCTGCTTCCTCATTGGAAGGCATGTTAATGGGATTGAGGAGGTCTTCGAAGTATTCCCCCCACCGACCCACAACGTCCCGAGTCGAGGTCAGCAGCGCACCATCCCCACCATATACAGTGTTGACACTGCACTGCTTCCCCTTCCTGAGACGCCGGATGGTGGACCAGAATCTCCTCGAAGCCGTCCGAAAGTCATTCTCCATGGCCTCCCCAAACTCCTCCCACGCCCGAGTTTTTGCCTCAGCAACCACCAAAGCTGCATTCCGCTTGGCCTGCCGGTACCTATCAGCTGCCTCCGGGGTCCCACAGGACAAAAGGGTCCTGTAGGACTCCTTCTTCAGCTTGACGGCATCCTTCACCACCGGTGTCCACCAGCGGGTTCGGGGATTGCCGCCACGACAGGCACCGACCACCTTGCGGCCACAGCTCCGGTCAGCTGCCTCAACAATAGAGGCACGGAACATGGCCCATTCGGACTCAATGTCCCCCACCTCCCTCGGGATGTGGTCGAAGTTCTGCCGGAGGTGGGAGTTGAAGCTACTTCTGACAGGGGGCTCTGCCAGACGTTCCCAGCACACCCTCACAACACGTTTGGGCCTACCACGCCTGACCGGCATCCTCCCCCACCATCAAAGCCAACTCACCACCAGGTGGTGATCAGTTGACAGCTCCGCCCCTCTCTTCACCCGAGTGTCCAAGACATGTGGCCGCAAGTCCGACGACACGACCACAAAGTCGATCATCGAACTGAGGCCTAGGGTGTCCTGGTGCCAAGTGCACATATGAACACCCCTATGCTTGAACATGGTGTTCGTTATGGACAATCCGTGACGAGCACAGAAGTCCAATAACAAAACACCGCTCGGGTTCAGATCAGGGGGGCCATTCCTCCCAATCACACCCTTCCAGGTCTCACTGTCATTGCCCACGTGAGCATTGAAGTCTCCCAGCAGAACGAGGGAGTCCCCAGAAGGTATGCCCTCTAGCACCCCCTCCAGGGACTCCAAAAAGGGTGGGTACTCCGAACTGCTGTTCGGTGCATACGCACAAACAACAGTTAGGACCCGTCCCCCCACCCGAAGGCGAAGGGAGGCTACCCTCTCGTCCATCGGGGTAAACCCCAATGTACAGGCTCCAAGTTGGGGGGCAATAAGTATACCCACACCTGCTCGGCGCCTCTCACCGGGGGCAACTCCAGAGTGGTAGAGAGTCCAGCCCCTCTCAAGGAGATTGGTTCCAGAGTCCAAGCTGTGCGTCGAGGTGAGCCCGACTATATCTAGCCGGAACCTCTCAACTTCGCGCACTAGCTCAGGCTCCTTCCCCTTCAGAGAGGTGACATTCCACGTCCCAAGAGCCAGTTTCTGTAGCCGAGGATCGGACCGCCAAGGTCCCCGCCTTCAGCCACCACCCAACTCACACTGCACCCGACCTCCTTGGCCCCTCCCATAGGTGGTGAGCCCATGGGAAGTATACACACACATATATATATATATATATACACATACATATACATACACATATACATATACACACACATATACACATACATATACATATACACATACATATACACACACACATATATATATATATATATATATATATATATATATATATATATAGAATATTAATATATATATATATATTATATATATATATTTAGTGTACAGGAAAGTACTGAAATAGTTACTTAATACCTTTGATACATCCAATTAACCGACACCACTGGTGCCCAGTGTTTTGGGGAATTTCCAGGATAAAGCTAGTACTAAGGTTTGTATTAAAATTATTATATAGTTCTATACAGAGAAAACAAAGCATTACACAATCCATTTCACTCATATCAGACAGAGCTTTAATTATTTGTTGCACTTGTTTACTTCAAATTTTAAAAAAATCCTTCAAATGGGGGAGTAAATAGAATTCCTTTTAATGATGTTAATATTCAGGATAATCAGACACTTTACAGAAACATTTTCCTAAGACTAGAATAGCATGTAGCAGAATACAGTCTTGTTTCCTTCTCTATTGTATTGTCAGAAATGTTCCCTTATCCATATTACTAAACGAGAATGGTAAACCGGATGGACGCAGGGACATGGGCCGTGGACGCAAAAGACGTAGTGCGCAGGCGCCACACAAAGCCCCCCTCCAAGCAACGGAAAATAAGAAATGAGGCGCCGCGCCCATAGCACACAAAAAAAAGGAGTCAAACGCAGGCACCACACGAAGCCCATAGCACACGAAATGGGACACACACAAAAAAGAGGATTCAGACCCACGACACACAAAGCACCCCTCCACTAACCGAAAGAAGAAATGAGGCTACGCGCCCCTAGCACACCAACAACAAAGGAGTCAGACGCAAGCGCCACATAGCACATGAAACAGTACGCACACAAAAACGAGGATTCAGACCCACGACACACAAAGCCCCCCTCCACTAACAGAAATAAAAAATGAGGCAACGCGCCCCTAGCACACAAAAAAAAAGGAGTCAGACGCAAGCGCCACACAAAGCTCATTGCACACGAAACGGGACAGACTACGGACATAGCAGACAAAACGGGACATACACAAAAAGGAGGATTCAGAATATGGATAATGAGGCAAGGCGCCCCTAGCACACAAAAACAAGGAGTCACACGCAAGCGCCACACAAAGCCCATGGCACACAAAACGGGACAGACTACGGATTTCACACACTAACATAAATAAGACATGAGACACAAAGCACCCCTCCACTAACAGAAATATGAAATCAGGCAACGTGCCCATATCACACAAAAATGAGGAGTCAGACACACACCCCAAAGTGAAACGGGACAGACTACGGACTCCACACATGGTCACCGATCGAGCCCGAGACTGAGGCTCAAAAACGGAAGAGCAACCAAAAGCGAACACTCCAGATCATACAAAAACCCCACACATACGGACAACACAACATATTTGAATCAGATTATCCCCGCCTAACAGTGAAACGGGACAGTCTAAGGAGTCCACAAAACTTCACAAATCAAGCCCGAGATGGTACTGAAAAAGAGGACTCACACCCCCACATCACAGTTAAACGGAACAGACTACGGAGTCCTCAAAGGGTCACACATCAAACCCAACATATTACAGAAAGCGATTTGTGTTTCGGAAAACGGCAGATACTATGATAGAAGCATTCGCCTACAACTCGCATCTGAAATCAACGTACAGACTATACAGCACATTCCACGCACTTCTAAAAAAACGCACTCCAACAAACGACATCATACATAAACAACAAGAGACCGGACTACAATACATATACAGGCGCGACACCTGATGGGTAATAATACGAAGAAACGAAATGTCCGTATTAAACATACGTCATCTGAACACGTTCAAACTATACAGCATAGGTGAATCTTATTACAATGATGCACTATTAACCGTACAACCACAGAAAAGGCTCCATATTAACAGTGAGTGCGATCCTCCTTATTACTTATCCATATTACTAACGATAAAGAACAATCAAGTCATGAATTCACGATCACGGGTACAAAACGATACGGCTCGAGTAACGGGACCACAAACACGAACCCGCATGAAAAAAAACAATAAACATCGGCACCTACAACGCGCTTCTGAAACCGCGGAACAAAAAATGTCTCGGCTCCAAAAACGCAAAGCTCAACTAACACAGTTACAGAAACGAGCCCAGATGGACAGACACAATGAACGTAGACGCATGCAGCGCGCGTCTCAAAGTGCTGAAGCAAATACGCGGACATTTGGCATTGCTTGCAAAAGATACAATTGGTACAAAACATGCGATGTCCAGATCCAGAATATAACAATTGGTTATCACAACTGGGAGATGGGACACTCACCAATACAGATGGACTTCACCCACATATTATTACAATTCCTCAAGCCTTTATCTGCGACGACTTAGTTACGGAGATATTTGGAACAACAATCTCATTAGACTAAATACCCCTTTTAACACAACGGACTATATTATGTCCAATAAATACTAATGTTGATCACATAAATAACCAAGTCATTACATTACTTCCTGGAGAGGCACGGCTCTTTCTAAGCTCTGACAAAGTTGACTCTGATGACGACAATGACCATCTTAATTTCCCCTTACAATATTTGAACACTATTAACCCAGCCGGATTACCACAACACAATCTTAACCTTGATATCGGAACAATAATCATGCTATTAAGAAACCTTAACACTAAACAAGGTTTATGCAATGATACACGTTTAGTCGTCAACACCATGACACACAATGTTATTGAAGCAAAACTTCTTACAGGATCACATGCTAACAATACTGTTCTGATTCCTAGAATTGACCTTACAAGTTCTAACCTAGAATTACCTTTTACACTTAAACGGCGACAGTTCCCCATTAAACCTGCATTTGCCATGACCATCAACAAATCACAAGGACAAACCATGTACAAGGTTGGCATCTACCTCTCTGAGCCCGTTTTTGGACATGGACAACTTTATGTGGCCTTCTCACGAGTTCGACGTTCATCTGACGTTATAGTTAAGGTTATAAATGATCCATGCCAAGGAAAACTCATTCTAGGACAAGACACCATCTTTACTACTAATGTTGTGTACAAGGAAATTTTCCAATAAATCTTTACACTGTTCCATGCAGTTTATTGTTTGCTTCCTATATGCGTCATCTACACCTTCACACTATGCTATATCTCATACATACATCACGCTATTTGTAATTACTCAACACCAGGGGTTGGGTAGCGAAGCGAGCAGGGGGCGGAGCCCCCTAGTTGTTCTAGGAACTAGGTATTAACCAGTGATTTGACAGAGAAAAACACTCTTTTGGGTATTAAAATAAAAACTAGTTTCAAAATCTCTCCAGGATTTTTAAAGTTTTTAGCTCTTTCACAGTATTGAGAAAGTTGTGCTTTCTGAAAGTTTCAAACAGTTTCCAGAAGCTTTGTTAGGTGAGAAACCAGTAATGTGTTACTTAGTCACAATTATCCTTTATATATATGCACAATATAACTCTCTCTGTATATATGCATATAAGGAGAAACAGTTTTGTCACACTGTTACTGTATTATACTATTATGATCACTCAAAGCCTTAATATCTGACAGAACAATGTTTCAGTGTGATCTGACTTTGCCTTGCAGATTAGGCACCTACTTGATTTTTTAGTAGATACTAGATAAAAGTCAATACAGTACTCCCTATTTCAATTGACACAAACATCCAAAATCATAATACTGTACATTGCTTGATTTATCTGGCACATCACTGTATCATTTGGTTGAGAAGTTGTGGAGGACAAAATATGATGATGATATATAAGCCACTGAGCGAAGGTACCCTTGTAACAGTAGCATATACTACTTATCTATCTTTGAACGAATTACACTAAACTACAAAAATAGTTTTGGCTTTGCCCTTGGGATTTAAGAACCACTACCAGGGACTGCAAAATGAATCAGCACTGATATTTATGTGGTATAAATGTACTGTTTTCATTTGAGAATAGATCCCCATCAACCTGTACATTTACAAATTAGATAAGAAAGTACTGTGTTGTATTCATTCTCACTAGATTTTTCAATTGCTCTGATTACCAATTTTCAATCTGATATGAGGTTAACAAGTTCTTAGAATAAACTGTTGGTTAAAATTTCAAATCTAAATGAGTGCCTGGTAATTATTTGATTTTTTTTGTATAAATACTTTGAAAATGGCAAACTTAATGGATGATCAATAGTACACAAACTTAATTGGAATAGTAATCAATGACAGTAATTAGAAAAAAAAACAATAAGTGATTAATAGTTGTGGCGGGGCCCCGGCTGGGATGCCCCTTCAGTATATGTTCAGGAGGAGCAACCGTGGACTATTCAATACCTCCCCCTGGACACTAGATGGCAACCCCCCTGGGATGGAGCGGTGCTGCGGTTTCCCACAGGGCTCCATGGAAATTGGAGTTTGGTGCAGCCCTGTTGGGTCCCGCAGGCAACGCCAGGGGGTGCTGCAGCTGGAACTCCTGAGCGCTTATGGGCAGTGTTTTTTCCACACCCAGAAGTGCAGCCGAAACTTTGCAATCAAGCACCTGGAACACTTCCGGGTGCCTTATAAAAAGAGCCAGCAGCCATCACTCAGGGGAGAGAGTCGGGAGGAGGAGGATGAAGCAGCCTGGGAGGAGTGGTGGAGGAAGAAGAGTGTGCTTTACTTTGTGTTGTGGTGACTTTCTTTGGGTTTGTTGGTCTGCTTTGGGACTGCTTTATACCTGAGGGACACAGGGAAGACATGGACCCCAGGTGAAGAAAATAAAATCATTTTGTTGATTTTAACGTGTCTCCGTTGTCAGTCAGTGTCGGGTCGGGCGCATATATAGCACCTTTTCACATAGTACATAGGTCTTGCTGTACTGTGAATCAATTATAGTGTTTAATAAAAAAGAAAATCAGAATTTTAACAGCAGAGAGTTGGAAATATGTAAAGCATTTACCCAGAAAATTACATTTAAGGGGGACTTATCCATCGTTTGCTTGTTTTGATAGAGAACATGAACTAAAGTGGGACACATTTATCTAGAAACTGTCAATTGTTTTTATTTCTAATAAATTCACATTACTGATTTAAACTATAATCTACCAAATAGGAGACTAGCATAATACATACCAGTTTTTCTGTCAATGTAAACCACAATTCTGTCAGGAAGTTTATGAAGTAAGATCAAAAATTCATGCTAACATAAATATTTGTTACCATTACATTTCAAGAGTACATTACTGAGGTTCTCACACTCATCATCTGTTTAACTTTGAGCATTCTTAATCCAACATATTATTTGAAAAAAAATATAAAAAAATCTAAGAAAGTGTTTATATTAAAGTTACTGAGATGTGTTCAATGTACATAAGGCTATGTATTTACTAATATGTGTTAGTGAGATGCTTATATACAGTAATTCAGAGACACAGGAAGCCAACAGCAAAATTGATTAGAATAAGGCACAAGCTAGCCTGGAATGGATGTTACAGGATTCATACAAATATAACAAAAAGCTTGGATCAAAATAGGGTACTGAAAACTAGTATAATAACTTGGCCAAGTGTCTTTTAACTGAGGAGGAAAAAAAAAAAAAAGAAAAAAAAAAGTCAAGCTAGCCTTAAAAGAAACCAGGCCTTAAGCACTATCTTATGGCATTGTACAGCATTTTAGCATTTTTCTGAAAGAAACTATAAATAAAAATTAATTTAATGCACAGATATGATTAGAGGCAATCAGGAATACAGTAATCCCTCACTTATCGCGGGAGATAGGTTCCAAGGCCGACCGCGATAACTGAATTTCCGCGAAGTAGGGACACCATATTTATTTAATTATTGAACGTGTATTTGGACGTTTTTAAACCCTCCCTGTATTGTTTACAACCCACCCTTTACTCTATTAATAACAGGGACAACTGCTAAGCAATATGAAATTGGTAGATAAGTTTACACTTACTGTATAGCGAAGTACACGTAGCTATATATGACGTGATAATGGTGATGAATATGCTGCGCAGTAAAAACATTGTAATCGGCAGTTGCTGCCGCTGCTTCTTTTTCACACACAGCACAGTGTAAAGTAAACCGCTTTTATTAAAAGAATCAAAACAGTTGTCCAAAGTGCAGTAGAGCATTCAATAAATCTTTAAATAAATAATCCTTAAAACAGTTGTGAAGTGGAGGTTTAAAATACACAAGAATAACAATCCTTTAACACGAGGTTAAAACGTCAACAGAAAGCAGTCTTTAAAAACAGCATCAGCGTCTGACCTGCTTCTCCCATGCGGGCTCTGCAACAGGCGAGACGCTCTTAATGCAGCTGACCTTCTCTACACTGTCCTGCTACAGCTGTTTGGCTCGCCTCACCGGTCATCCACCTTCCGGTCACTCTTGCCCTTCAGAATATTCTGCGAGAGCGACCACTGCTGCTACTCCTCGGGTGTTGGCCATACACCCAAGCTACCTGTACAGCTGCTCCCTCCCTCGCTCGCACCGACTCTCTCTCTCTCTCTCTCTCTCTCTCTCTCTCTCTCTCTCTACTGCTTCCTGCTTCCTCCTGCAACCTCCGTTTCATCTTTCCTTTTCCTCTTTTACTTCTCCTCTCCCCTTAACCGGCTCGCGCTTCTCTATATATGCGGGGAGGACATGGCAGCTGCAGCCCATTAGCCAGAGGAACAATCATGGATGTGCACTTAGGTGAGAAACACCCACACTGCAGATTGCCCTGCGGCTCGCTACAGCTACCACGCCCCCTCGCTAAGCCGCGAGCGCGGCGATTATTTATTTAAAACAAAACGGCCTTTGCTGGAAGAGCTGTGGACCCATAACACCACAGAGATGCTGTGGGATCTAGGCATCAGTCAAAACACCAATCACAGGCCCGATTAGAAAGCGGGAAGCTGTGATTTGTCGTCTCCCTCCCATGTAACAATCACAGCCCGTGTTACAACGCACTTAGTCACCGAACTTGTTTTGTTGTTCTTAGACTAGGAAATACTACTACATGTACTATGTTTAAAAAACCGCGAAGTCGTGAATCCGCGAAAAGTGAACCGCGAAGTAGCGAGGGATTACTGTAAATTATGCATGGATTAGATTTGTCTAAAATGGTAATGGATGGGTTAATTGCTGGTCAATTTGGTGAAAAATAGTCCCAAGATGAAAATCAATCACTTAAAAACATACAATCCAACTATTTTTTTTAAAAAAAAGCAACTTGCATAGCTGTTGATATAACTGTTGATGTAGCTTAATGTTAATCTTTTTGCTTTAGAAGTGTAGCCCTGGGTGATGACAATGGAGATCTTAGATAAAATCTCTTACCAGAAGTAATGACAATGTAACACAAAAAACTATTTCTATTGGCTTTAGGAGGTTTTGCTATCCAGCACCTAAAATGAAAATTAAAATGTAATGGCAACAAAAAGATTGAAAAAGGAACCTTGTAATAATAGGCTTGTCAGTACTGCATTTTCATTATAATAAACAGCACAGAAGATGACGCCCCACTAATTTAGATGGAGAAACAATTGGCAGTAAGGTTAATAGGTTTCATGCCATGACTTAAACGTTTCCTGGCTGACCTCCCCAACATATATCAGTTTATGACTTTACCCAACTGACAATATATAAATCATTGACTATTGGGACTGACTATAGTTAACAACATTTTGATATATCACCTAAGGAAGGGCTTAGCGTGGCAAAGAAGCCTGTCTGTAATCAGAAGGAACATTAATCACTACAATATCAGTTCAGTCTAATTCAGTTATAATGTATGAAACTTTAAAAACGCAGAGGTTTCTATACACAACAGTCTGATACAGTGGTGGCTTGTGGCTGCTTCATTATCTCTAATCTTACTATGCCTGTGATATTAAAATTATGTCTGAAAGCTTGTTGTACTCAGATGAGCACCATACTGCTGAACATCAGATACTGTTCATTTATTTCAGTCACAGTAAAAAAAAAACTTGCGAAGGACACATAAACTGTAAGATATACTGACAATACTTTTTTTAATACCAATGGGACTTACAAAATTACTCAGCAAAATATGCAGAAGTGTACTTCAATGTCTGTAAACTGATGAAAGCCAATAAAAGGAAGAAAAACATAAAAAAAACACCCTTGAATGGGATATGCTTGGTTTAGAGACTAATTTATTATAATATTGTTATTATAATTAGATGGTGCAGTTATTTTGCAATTCCCAATAAAACATTTATGCTATACTATAAACATATATTAAGAAAATACACAAGGAGTACCACTTAATTTAGAATAGATACTTTTAAATGTTTAAGCACTAATCAGGAATAAAATATTAATTTTCATTTTTTTCATTTTCATTAATATTTTTCAAAATTGTATGCAGAATAGTCAGTGCCAGTTTTGAATCCCTTTCCACTTACTAGTATTTAACTGTTTCATCAGAATTAATTACAGTAGACTGTACTTTGGATAAAGGGCATAACACTCAGTTTCTCTTGCAATTGTTTTAAAAACAGCAGCTTTGTTTTTTGGCCTGTAAATAAATAACTGTACCTGTAGCTCTCTATTTTTGATGATGGTGGGAGTTTAAGTGTGATTTATGATCATAATTGTTTGATATATGACATATATGGGATTGATTGCATTTCTGACTGAACAGAATATGTATATACATATATACAACACATACACTGTATATACACACACATACTAAATAGATTTACTCAAGTTATTCCACCATAAAACTTAAGTAAGAGAGACCTGAGAGCAAATACATATGGGAGACTCTGTTTTACACATCCAGAATTCATTTTTTGCAAATATTCTTTTCAGCTTTTCTTGCCTTCACTTATTAACAGGGTGGTCATTAGCAGTGAAGCTTTCCAACGGCTTCCTAAGCCTCAGTGTAATAAGCCACACAACATGAAACTTATGCTAATTTCTCAATAGTTCGCCAAAGTCTGTGCTTTTTTTTTGTTTTAACACTGATTAAGATATGTCAACAAAAATGGGACTTTTCTCCTTTTTATATTTTAAGTTTTGTGAACCTTATTATAAAAATAGTTCACATATTTTAACGTTTAATAATGTTAAATATATTTCTCAAAGCATTACTTTTTTAACAGTTCATCAGAAAAATAATTTTCAGACTTGTACTGACTTATTAATTAATAATAAATTAATATTAGTAGCTTGCTTTCTTATTTATTTATTAAAGTACAGTAAGTTTTCGGAAGTAGGTCATTTAACATATATGGAAATAGACACCTTTTGTATTTTTCCTGTCTTCTCTATTGGTCTCTGACACAACGAAAGGTATAACACTTTAAAAAATTATGCTTACTGTAATTATTATATATCCAATTCTTAAGTCTCTTAATTACCTGCTAGTTAGTTATGATTTAAATTATAAAGTTGTGAATGATTTTCTTCTCTTGAACTTTCCGAATTTATCAGCACACAAACACCAGGGGCCTCATGTATAAACAGTGCATACGTACAGAAATGTTGCGTAGGAACGTTTCCACGCTCAAATCGCGATGTATAAAACTTAAACTTGGCATAAAGCCACGCACTTTTCCACGGTACCTCATGCCCTGGCGTACGCAATTTCTCCGCTCAGTTTTGCAGACTGGCGGCACCCATTGTCAAAGCAGTGCTACTGTTCCTGTGTGGTTACCCTTTCTTTCTTAGACCCACATTCCTGACGCAGCTTTATAAATACACTGAAACTAACTGCATATTGTTTATTAGTGTAATGCATCTGATTGTAATTAACCTGTAGCAATATAATGGTCCAGGGAATAGCCATAGTATTCCAAATACCATAACTGCTTTAGCATTGTTACTCTCACTGCATCTTCTTCTTCTTTCAGCTGCTCCTGTTAAGGGTTGCCACAGCAGATCATCTTTTTCCATATTACTCACACTGCACCACTTGGAGTATTTATATCACTGTATCTGAGTGGGGAATCACAGCAGCAGCTGATCGGAAAGAGAATTATCGGTATACAGCACTATAAACGCACTCAATCAGTCCATCAAGTGCTCCTTGTAGAACTGTTTGTACTTATAAGTACAATCTCCTCACTGTAAACTTGGGATACAGTTGTAATATTGCACAACCTACGCCACTTTATAAAGCGCGAATTTACATATGATGACGGTATCATTTTTAAATTGAAATGCAGCAAAATATGTTGATTATATTATACAGATAAAACTTTAACTTCATTTAAATAATCTGTATTGTTAATAATTAAACATGTGAGGACACGGTGCCGCAGCGCTAGCTAGTTCATGGATTGTTCCTGCATTGCGTTGTATTCTTGCTCGTGCTGACGCGACAGTGGAAGGATAGACGGATAGAATAATTAAACATGTACTACGAAGATATTTCAATGTTCCTTAAAAGTTTTGAAGAATCGGCATTCTAAGCTTACAGATGGCTTCACGTCTATTACAGAGCTGATTGTGTGGCGATTGGGTATTTGGAGAAAGAAAAGTAAGGACAGGAATTGGAGGTTAGTACGTTTGAAAGAGACAGTACTGCTGCAATAAATTATTTCATCGAAGGTCACGCATGGCGCAGCAAGCCTCTTGCGTGAGACATGAATAAGCACTGTGCCACTGTGTTCCCATGTTTAATAACATGTTTTAACTCCTATCATCATGAAAAAGATATCACGTACACATCTCAGTATTTTAATTATTCAGGGAGCTGTAATATCACGAATGTAATGGATTCTGTCGGAGAAAAAGAAAGCCCGTTTAAGAAGCAGGTAGTGATTCACACACAGAGCACATAGAAGATCAAATACAGAACAAAAAGCATTTAATGTGCTACTTTAGTTACAATGGGATTTGAGAAACTAGTAAATTAAACGATTTTAAGGTGGAGTTTATGATGTTCTACTTTAATGGCAAAATAAACTATGTGATTAAAGTGGAAATTTCGAGATTAAAGTTGACATTTCGTGCTTTTTTCCCCATTGTGTGCCTATTTTTTTTGTCTATACCCTAATAAGTTTTCATATGACACTCAGACGGTGGGCTACGATTTGCCTTTTCACAGCGACTTTGATATGTGATTTCTTTTTTATTTCGGGCACTGTGAGACTTTGTGAACTTGAGCTTTCAAGTTTCTCCGACACTGTCACTTGATCAACTTCATTTTGTTGATTATACCACTGTTTAAACCAACAAATAGTACGTTTTTCCTTTGCCTCCATTTGGTATTCGCTGAAATTCTTATATTTTCCCCCATGCTTTTCCCATTGTCTTTTCACAGAAGGCTGAGCTTAAGGGCTATTTATATTGATTTGCATATTCAAAGAGGCGTAATTCTGGGAGGAGTTGGGGCAGGACAGAAGGCGCGTGCACGTGCGTTACTTTTCACGCTGATCGAAATTTATGTAGCGGAAGAACGTGGAAGTTTGCGTACGTACAGATTCCTGCATCTGGATTTTTCTGTGCGTACGCACATTCCTGCTTTTGTGCTTACGCCATGTTATAGTGTGAGTTCTACACACGGCGTTATGCATGAGGCCCCAGATATAGCCTGAAGTCTTAAGTTATAGCTATCTTAAATTTAAAGCGTAACTGCACATTTCCATTATTTCCACAGAATATTTTTACAAGAATTGGTTATAAGCACTGGGTGTTACTTTTCCTCATGCTCTTGGTATTCTGCCATGCTGCAAGCTTATAACGTATTACTTTTGAGCATAGTAATTTATGGTGGATTCAGAAAGAAATCAGATCTCTTCACTTTCTGTATACTTTATTGCATTTTAGATTTAATTTCAAATAGATAATTTTGACATCCCAGCAGCACTCCATAAATTATCTATTTATGGGAGAGTGGTTAGTGGCAGATGAAAGTCACTCTTGAGTAAAAGACATATAACAATCCATGTAGAGTTTACCAAATGTCATATAAAGGACTCTGAGATCATGAGGAAAAAGATTCTTTGATCTGATGAGACAAAAAATGAATTTTTAATACCATTCCTATGGTGAATAATAGTGAAGAATGGACGCTATGGGGGTGCATATCCACAGCTGGGACAGGGAGAAGAATGAATGCAGCTGAATATAGAGAGGTCCTTGAAATAAACCTGCTCCACAGTGTATGCAACTTCAGACTGCCACGACAGTTCACATATCAGCACTACAGTGACGCAAAGCATACAGACAAGACAATGCTGGACTGGTTTCACAACAAGTTTCTGTTTGTCCTTGACTGGTCCAGGCAAAGCCCAGAAATAATTCCTAAAAAATACAAAACAAAACATTATAAAGATTTAGAAAAGAACAGGCCATTTCACTCAACATAGCTCACCAGTCCTCTCCACTTAATTCCACCAAATTAACATGAATTTGAGTTTTGAAGATCCACAATGTCTACCACACTACTTAGTGACTTATTCCATGTGTTTACGGTTCCAAACATGTGTATAAAAAAAATCTTCCTAATGTGTGTGTGAAATTGCTCCTTTTCAAGTTTGCAAATTGTCCCCGTGTTTTTGAAGAACTCATTTTAAAGTAACTATTTTGATCCACTGTACCTAATTCCCTTCATAATTTTGAACACTACTGTCATGTCTCCTCAGTCTCCTTTGTATTAAACTGAAAAGGCTCAGCTCTTTTAATCTTTCCTCATAACTTATCCCCACTAGCCCTGGAATAAGCCTAGTCTCTCTTCTCTGGACTTTCTCTAATGCTTCAATGTCCTTTTTAAGCCTGCAGACCAAAACTGCACACCAGAAAAAGCCTTACCAGTGCATTATAAAGCTTCAACATAACCCCCTTTGACTTTTACTCTACACATAATGTTATATAACTTAACATTCTGTTAGCCGGCTTAATGGCATCTGAACACTGTCAGGAAGTTGATGGTGACAAATCCACTACAACTCCTAAATCCTACTCATTAAGGTGAACTTTTAATTTTCAGACTTCCATTTGTTTATTCTAATGTTACACCACCAAATAGTTAATATGTGATAAGTGTACTGGAACAATAATGGCTGCCATCACATCTTTCAGATGGATGCTACACATTGGTGGCAGATGAAGTGGTTCCCTCTTTCTAAGAGCTTAGAATAGCGTGAAAAAATGCTATATAAATGTAATTATTATTATAATTTTTATTATTATTATCAATAATGAAGAAATTAAACAGTATGACAGCTTATAATTATCCATCCATCCATCCATCCATCCATTGTCTTCCGCTTATCCGAGGTCGGGTCGCGGGGGCAGCAGCTTGAGCAGAGATGCCCAGACTTCCCTCTCCCCGGCCACTTCTTCTAGCTCTTCTGGGAGAATCCCAAGGCGTTCCCAGGCCAGTCGAGAGACATAGTCCCTCCAGCGTGTCCTGGGTCTTCCCCGGGGCCTCCTCCCGGTTAGACGTGCCCGGAACACCTCACCAGGGAGGCGTCCGGGAGGCATCCTGATCAGATGCCCGAGCCACCTCATCTGACTCCTCTCGATGCGTAGGAGCAGCGGCTCTACTCTGAGTCCCTCCCGGATGACTGAGCTTCTCACCCTATCTTTAAGGGAAAGCCCAGACACCCTGCGGAGGAAACTCATTTCAGCCGCTTGTATTCGCGATCTCGTTCTTTCGGTCACTACCCATAGCTCATTCTTCCCTCACTCGTGAACAAGACCCCGAGATACTTGAACTCCTCCACTTGGGGCAGGATCTCGCTACCAACCCTGAGAGGGCACTCCACCCTTTTCCGGCTAAGGACCATGGTCTCAGGATTTGGAGGTGCTGATTCTCATCCCAGCCGCTTCACACTCGGCTGCGAACCGATCCAGAGAGAGCTGAAGATCACGGCCTGATGAAGCAAACAGGACAACATCATCTGCAAAAAGCAGTGACCCAATCCTGAGCCCACCAAACCGGACCCCCTCAATGCCCTGGCTGCGCCTAGAAATTCTGTCCATAAAAGTTATGAACAGAATCGGTGACAAAGGGCAGCCCTGGCGGAGTCCAACTCTCACTGGAAACGGGTTCGACTTACTGCCGGCAATGCGGACCAAGCTCTGGCACCGATCGTACAGGGACCGAACAGCCCTTATCAGGGGGGCCGGTACCCCATACTCTCGGAGTACCCCCCACAGGATTCCCCGAGGGACACGGTCGAATGCCTTTTCCAAGTCCACAAAACACATGTAGACTGGTTGGGCAAACTCCCATGCACCTTCCAGGACCCTGCTAAGGGTATAGAGCTGGTCCACTGTTCCGCGACCAGGACGAAAACCACACTGTTCCTCCTGAATCCGAGGCTCGACTATCTGACGGACCCTCCTCTCCAGGACCCCTGAATAGACTTTTCCAGGGAGGCTGAGGAGTGTGATCCCTCTGTAGTTGGAACACACCCTCCGATCCCCCTTCTTAAAGAGGGGGACCACCACCCCGGTCTGCCAATCCAGAGGCACTGTCCCTGATGTCCATGCGATGTTGCAGAGGCGTGTCAACCAAGACAGTCCTACAACATCCAGAGCCTTGAGGAACTCCGGGCGTATCTCATCCACCCCCGGGGCCCTGCCACCAAGGAGTTTTTTGACCACCTCGGTGACCTCAGTCCCAGAGATGGGGGAGCCCACCTCTGAGTCCCCAGGCTCTGCTTCCTCATTGAAAGGCATGTTAATGGGATTGAGGAGGTCTTCGAAGTACTCCCCCCACCGACCCACAACGTCCCGAGTCGAGGTCAGCAGCGCACCATCCCCACCATATACAGTGTTGACACTGCACTGCTTCCCCTTCCTGAGACGCCGGATGGTGGACCAGAATCTCTTCGAAGCCGTCCGAAAGTCGTTCTCCATGGCCTCCCCAAACTCCTCCCACGCCCGAGTTTTGCCTCAGCAACCACCAAAGCCGCATTCCGCTTGGCCTGCCGGTACCTATCAGCTGCCTCCAGGGTCCCACAGGACAAAAGGGTCCTGTAGGACTCCTTCTTCAGCTTGACGGCATCCTTCACCGCCGGTGTCCACCAACGGGTTCGGGGATTGCCGCCACGACAGGCACCGACCACCTTACGGCCACAGCTCCGGTCAGCTGCCTCAACAATAGAGGCACGGAACATGGCCCATTCGGACTCAATGTCCCCCACCTCCCTCGGGATGTGGTCGAAGTTCTGCCGGAGGTGGGAGTTGAAGCTACTTCTGACAGGGGGCTCTGCCAGATGTTCCCAGCAGACCCTCACAACACGTTTGGGCCTACCACGCCTGACCGGCATCCTCCCCCACCATCGAAGCCAACTCACCACCAGGTGGTGATCAGTTGACAGCTCCGCCCCTCTCTTCACCCGAGTGTCCAAGACATGTGGCCGCAAGTCCGACGACACGACCACAAAGTCGATCATCGAACTGAGGCCTAGGGTGTCCTGGTGCCAAGTGCACATATGAACACCCCTATGCTTGAACATGGTGTTCGTTATGGACAATCCGTGACGAGCACATAAGTCCATTAACAAAACACCGCTCGGGTTCAGATCAGGGGGGCCATTCCTCCCAATCACGCCCTTCCAGGTCTCACTGTCATTGCCCACGTGAGCATTGAAGTCTCCCAGCAGAACGAGGGAGTCCCCAGAAGGTATGCCCTCTAGCACCCCCTCCAGGGACTCCAAAAAGGGTGGGTACTCCGAACTGCTGTTCGGTGCATACGCACAAACAACAGTTAGGACCCGTCCCCCCACCCGAAGGCGAAGGGAGGCTACCCTCTCGTCCATCGGGGTAAACCCCAATGTACAGGCTCCAAGTTGGGGGGCAATAAGTATACCCACACCTGCTCGGCGCCTCTCACCGGGGGCAACTCCAGAGTGGTACAGAGTCCAGCCCCTCTCAAGGAGATTGGTTCCAGAGTCCAAGCTGTGCGTCGAGGTGAGTCCGACTATATCTAGCCGGAACCTCTCAACTTCGCGCACTAGCTCAGGCTCCTTCCCCTTCAGAGAGGTGACATTCCACATCCCAAGAGCCAGCTTCTGTAGCCGAGGATCGGACCGCCAAGGTCCCCGCCTTCGGCCACCACCCAACTCACACTGCACCCGACCTCCTTGGACCCTCCCATAGGTGGTGAGCCCATGGGAAGGGGGACCCACGTTGCCTCTTCGGGCTGTGCCCGGCCGAGCCCCATGGGTGCAGGCCCGGCCACCAGGCGCTCGCCATCGAGCCCCACCTCCAGGCCTGGCTCCAGAGTGGAGCCCCGGTGACCCGCATCCGGGCAAGGGAAAACGCCGTCCAAAATTGTTTTTCTTCATAGGAGGTTTGTTTAACCGCTCTTTGTCTCATCCCTCACCTAGGACCAGTTTTTCTTATAATTATAAGAAGCATTTTATTTTCTCAATGTCATTATGTATTATGGATAAATATTTTCACTGCATATTTTATTAATTTAAAATGTATGTATTTTAGGGGGATTTTACTTATTTTAGAATTTTATGATCACTGAACATAAGCCTACAGAATTTTATTTTCTTAATAAAAAATGAACAGGTAACACCTGTGGTCTATAGCTTAATTATAGTTAACACTTTAAAATAGAACATAAGGCTGTCCAGTGTTTGGTAATACAGGATATTAGTATAAAAGTCTAATGAGAAAAAAAAAATCATAATTGGTATTGGAATTGGCTGATCCAGTAACATGATATCGGTGATCAGTATCATTTCCAAAAAAACCTGATCACAGCATCCCTAAAAACATCTGTACAAAACAAAGCCTCTAACTGTAGGGCCTGCAAAACTGATCTACACGCCAGTATTGCCGAGATACCATTGGTCTCAGCATTTAAGGCTGTATTTCAGTATAGCACAGTAATTTGTAACTTATTTGCAATGGTGGCGATTGGTTATTACAAAGCCTTTATCATTCTCTTTTCATTGTCATGTGTTAGCACTCCTATAATAATCAAGATATCCTTCTGATTTTGGAACAGGCATCAATTGCAAACCTTGAGAGAATTCTTCCAGAATCATTGTTCTTGATGTATTGCAGAGTGCTCATTATGGGACTGAGCAGTCATTTGATATTCAAACGATCTCAGAAACAAAAAATTTAAAGGCAAAATTATTTAAATCTTTGCAGATATCAAAAACTAACTCAAACACAAAAATCTGTAGTTTGCCTAATTATTCATACTGCTGTATGTATCAATATGTGGTTACCTTTTCTGGCCATGACGCCTTTAGATCTTTGGAGATAAGAATCTACCAGATTTGCATATTGGTAAACTAGGGGGCTTCGCCCCCTACTCACTTTGCTCGTCAACCCCCCTGCCTGCATGTGTCTGCCGCTCGCGTATGTGGATTTCACTTTCGCCAAACAACAAAACTTTTAATTCTCTCGGATAGGCCTCATCATTGGGAAGAAACACTACTTTTCCCTGATGGCAACATGAATTACATGATCTACAAGTCTCTGACTTAAAGTTTAAAGCCAAAAAATATCTACATACTTCTGTCATATCACCTATGTCCACATATTTGATCTCTTTTTGCTTTTGCCTTTTCATCAATATCACATTGAATTTTGATTGTGTTTGGAATTACATCATGACAACGCAACATATAACTGCCCATGAGTGAAAATCGTTTCTTTCTCTCTACACGAACTGCGTCGGACAATAGCATTCACACAAATGAGAAATGATTGAACCGTGTGCATGGTTGTAAATGTTTTAGATGTGGGCAGGACTTTTCCAAATCTCTTTGCATAAAGTCTTGTCTTGCAGGGCTTGAAATTTTCTCTTAAAGGATTTCACTTCCACCAAACAACAAATCATTTAATTCTCGCGGATACGCCTCTTCATTGGGAAGAAACACTACCTTTCCTTGATGACAACACGAATTAGACGATCTACAAGTCTCCGACTTAAAGGTTAAATACGAACAATATATTCAATCTCTTTTCGCTGTTCCATTATTTCACGGAGTAATAATTTCCGTTTGTTTGCGCTATTGTGAACTTTACTATCATTTTTTGAGACTTTGTCATTTTTGTACTTCCATAATCTCTAACCTGCTCTGCATGTGTACCAAGCCAACGTTTTTGAATTCTTTACGATGTTCTACTTTGTCATCTAATCTTTGTCTTTTATTTCCGGCTACGGGCGTGGTTAAATCTCTTGGCACAAAGTCTCGTCTCTGAGAAAAATCATGTCTCGTCTCTCTTCCCAAGATTTTTTTATTATAATAGACAGATAGTTATCTTTAGCCATTCCTCTTAGATTTAACATAGCTCATTGAAGATTCCAAGACAACACCGGAGAACAACCCTTTTCAGATCATGTCACAAATTCTTGCTTCTGTGTAATATTCCCGTCAGATCCAACACATTTACCAGTAACGGCTAGGGATGGGAATTGATAAGATTTTCACGATTCCGATTCCATTTTCGATTCTGTTTAACAATTCGATTCTTTATCGATTCTCCTATCGATTCTTATTTTTAAAAAAGGAGAACACACAGGTCGATTAGCTTAGAACTTTGTTTTATATCTTATCTTTGAACAAGACAGAAATTTAGGAGTAGCATGACCTTATAAACCCAACAGTGAGATCTTAAGAGATTCACAGCCTACGGCTCCTCAATGGGGTGCCACGGGGTCCCCAGAAAAAAATTTGTAAATGTAAAATAATAATAAAATAAATATTCTTCTGTAGCAACAACAAAGTATAACATAAATAATTCTGTGGCAATTACACAAGAATGTCCAGTAACATTTACACTCTCCTTTTTAAAAGTATATATGAGCTGAGCACTCAAAAATAAAACTACATCAGCCAGCAACAAATACAATCAACTCAAGTCCAATGGAACTGTGCACTGTGCAATTCTGCAACCATCAACTATGGAGAATTAACAATTCTTTTGCAGAAATATAAGCATATCTGCTTTTTCAGGAAGGAATTTTTACTTTTCCCCGCCTCTGTGAAAGGAGAAGCTACCGGTAGACTGCAGCGAGAACTGCCAGCATCTAAGCCAGCCAGACTCTGTCTGTCTCTCTCGTCATGGTCATCTAAATGCAATGCACAGTAATAGCAGGTTGTGCAATAAGGCAAATCGCGCTAACATAATATGCAATGTTAGTTGATTAGTTACCTGCCGTATTAACGGGAGAGGACGTGCAAACGTTACCGCTGCTGCTGGGTTGAGATTCACTAGTCCGGAGCGGATCAAAAACACGACATTCATTTAAGGTTATCGCGTGAGCAAATGCTTTTGCATATTCGTAGTGTTTCCTCCCTTTGATGAAATATCTACTTTGCAAGTATTGCAAGTTGCCCTGTTGTCATCCTTTCTCGTAAAGTATAACCAAACTTTTGAGTGTTTGTGCCGCTTAGGCGCCATGTTTCCTGCTGGGTAAATGACGCTACGCAACATGGTGACGTCATTCGAGGCGACTGGAATCGATAGGGGAATCGTAGTGCAAAAATGGCAAACAATTCCATGGAATTGAAACAGTGGGAACCGGTTCTCAACAAGAACCGGTTTTCGATTCCCATCCCTAGTTACGGCTATTGATTAGGATTCCCATAGCTGTTGTCACCATACTTTACTATAGAAAGACTTTACCATAGGTGTATGATTTGCACTACACATAATAATACTGAAATTGTGTCTTCTTCCCACACATTACCTTGTTCAATCTTCTATTTTCCAGAAAACTCCAAATGTGCTTTAGGACAGCTCTTTTCAAATAATGCTTTCTTTCCAATATTAGGCCAATGGTAAGAGGAACTCTTAGTATATCGGATTGACTCGTTTATTCTATCTCCATTCTTCAAATGTCAAGTTGTGACAGAAGTCTCCCTTCAGACAGTCTCTGGATGCTGAAATCCAAGTTTGATTTATTGATTAGTGAATTATGTGAGTCCTGGGTATGACGTTAAACTGCATCTGGCCCTGCAAGAGGTCCTACAACTTGCAGGGAAATCATGGGGGTTGGTGACAGGATTAGCACTCCGGCCACCGTAAAAAAACTTCACAAAGCTCCGAGACTACAGGAAGGACTCCTTTTTGCTCTCTGCGGGAGTAGCTCTGGTGCAGCCGCCCATATGAAGGCTGCTCGCATCATGAAGGGGATGGGGGAAAGCCCTTGGGAGCCCCATCCCCGGAACAGTCGAAACCATTGGAGAGCCAATAGGGTCAGGTCTGTTGGGGATTGGAACTGGTGTGGTGCCGAGGCATCGCCCGCTGCATGGCAGCACTCGGATCACAATTTGAGGCGGCCCATACGGGTGGGCGCATGGAACGTCTTGTCTCTCCAGCAAGATGATCATCTTCCTCTGCTGTCGGAGGAGCTGCGTAAACTCCGCATTTCAGTGGCGGCACTCTCTGAGGTGCGCAGACGGGGGACTGGCCACATCTTTGTGGGTGGATACACCTTTTAGTGGTCGGTCTGATGGCTGTCATACTCAGGTAGTTGCTGTAGCGGATTGGCTTCTTCCGATGGTGTCCGATGTCACTCCTTTCAACGAGCGTATTATGAGACTCAGATTACAGCACTCTCTGGGTGCCTTGTCTGTTGTTTCAGTGTATGCTCCGACCACGGTGAGTGATGTCTCAGTGAGGGAGACATTTTATTTGCAGCTTCGCTTGGTGGTTTATGGGTTCCCACGAGGTGACACTCCTCTGGTCATGTGTGACTTCAATGCAACCACTGGCACTGACAGGGCTGGCTATGTGGATTGTCTCGGTCCCCATGGGTCTGGTGACCGTGGTGAAAGTGGCTCCATGTTCCTTGACTTTGCAAAAGGTCAAGGACTGTTAATCGCTGGATCCTGGTTCCAGCGCCCTGAACCGCATTGTTGGACTTGGTACCCCAATACTGGTGGTGCGGTGAAGGAGATTGATCACATCCTCGTGGGCAGACGCTGGAGGCTCTTGCAAAACTGCAGGGTCTACAGAAGTGCCCAGTTTGTGAATTCTGACCACAGACTTGTTGTTGCTACTCTGAAGATCCAGCTTAGGTCCAGTAGGTTACCACCTACTAGGAAAATGAGCCTGGACTTGGTCAGACTCCAAGACCAGGCTGTTTATAATGAGACTGCACGCAGTTTGTGTGAGGAACTTTCAGATTTGGGTACAACTGCCGATTCTAATGTGATGTGGGAGACCTTCCGTGACAAGACCCTGAAGGTTGCTGAGGGTTGTGTTGGTGTTACCGGTGTTCCCGGAAGGAGGTGTTTCATCTCGCAGGGCACCCTGGATATCATCGAGAGGAGTCGCAGCGCATGGCTCAATGGCAACTCTGGTCTGTACCGGGAACTGAGAAAGACGGCTGTGAGGGCTCTGAGGGCAGATAAAGAGGCGTTTGTTAGAGGAATCTGTGAGAAAGTGACACACCATCTGTGGTCTAGCGACCCACGTCCTGCTTACAGAGGTATCGAAGCATTACGCATATCTGAATCTGTTCCTCGGAGAGTCGCAGTCAGGACAACTGATGGAACAGTTCTTATGGATGACACTGCAGTTGTGACCCGCTGGGCTGGCTACTTTGAGCAGTTGTTCAAAGCTGATCCTCCGGCCAGGACGTTGGATATCTCTGGGTCCACAGTTCTTGAGACTGATCCTCCAATTAGCTGTGAACCACCCAATCTCACTGAGATTGCACAGGTGGTGAACCAGCTGAGGGGGGAAAGGCTGCAGGGATCTGTGGTATCCGGGGTGAACTTCTCCAGGCTAGTGGTAAGGCTGCCCTCCTGACATTGCAAGCAATCTTTGCTTCCATTTGGGAGACTGGCATCATCCCAACTGACTGGAAAACGGGACTTGTCATCCCTATCTGGAAAGGGAAGGGTGATCGCCTGGATTGCAGCAACTACAGGGGGAAAGCACTGCTCTCAGTGCCGGGTAAGGTCCTTGCTAGGGTCGTCTTCAATAGGATCCGTGATCACTTGCTCAACTACCAGTGACCAGAACAGTCTGGTTTTATGCCTAAGAAGTCTATTATCGACCGCATCCTGGCACTGAGGGTTCTCATAGAGCGCAAACGTGAATATCGGCAGAGTTTCTTTGCAGCCTTTGTCGATTTTTGCAAAGCGTTCGACTCAGTTGATTGAGCTGCCCTGTGTGACACCCTGGGGGTTCGCAGGATCCCCTCAAGTTTGCTGGATATCATGGCTGGCCTGTACACTGGTACTGTGAGTGCTGTGCAGAGTGGAGGCAGGACCTCTGAGTTTTTTCCCAGTTGATTCTGGGGTTCATCAGGGGTGTGTTCTTGCTCCTACTGTGTTCAATGCTTGTATGGACTGGGTGTTGGGCAAGGTCGTGGGGTCCAGCGGCTGTGGGGCATCTGTTGGTGAAGAAAGATTTACAGATCTTGACTTTGCTGACAATGCTGTGATCTTCGCGGAGTCAATGGATGTTCTGATCGGGGCACTCAAGAGACCGAGTGAGGAGTCTGAGTGCCTGGGCTTGCGAGTGTCCTGGATAAAAACCAAGATCCAGGCCTTTAATGACCTTTTGGGCACAGCCATCAGCAGTGTGTCTGTTTGCAGAGAGAGTGTTGACCTTGTTGAGAGGTTTACTTACCTTGGCAGTATCATGTCTCTGGTGACTTTTCCCGTGAATGCACGGGGGGGTCATGAGGTCGCTGGAAAGGGGTGTGAGGCGCTCCCGATATCTATGCAAAAAGGACGAAGGTCCAAGTCTTTAGAGTCCTGGTGCTTCCTGTCTTACTATATGGTTGTGAGACATGGATGCTATCCAGTGACCCGAGACGAAGACTGGACTCCTTTGGTACTGTGTCTTTCTGGAAAATCCTTGGGTACCATTGGTTTGACTTTGTGTCGAATGAGCATTTACTCATGGAGTCCCGAATGAGGCACATTACCTGCATTGTGAGGGAGCGTCAGTTATGGCACTACGGCCATGTGGCGCGTTTCCCCGAGGGTGATCCAGCTCATAAGATCCTCATTGTTGGGGACCCAAGTGGCTGGACCAGGCCAAGGGGTCGCCCACGTAACACCTGGCTGCGGCAGATAGAGAGTAATTTCTGAAGGGTAGGACTGGACCGCGTGTCTGCCTGGGGGGTTGCCAACCAGGATCCCGAGCTGTTTCAATGTGTAGTGGGTGCGGCAATGCACTGTAACAGTGCATGCTCCCCAACTTGAGTTGATTTGAATTATATGAGGGAGATCAAAACACCATAATATATACTTTTCTGCCCTTCTCCAAATATATGCATTTCCTATTATGTTATCACCCTTTCTAGAATGTTCTTCAGTTTTTATGCTCATACCCTTCATTTAATTTGTGATCAAACCTTCTCTTATTAGGGCTATTAGAACTATCTTGACTACAGAATCTGAATAAATCTGCATACAACATACCTGGGGGGTATTTTTCGTACGTGGATTACTCGTTTAGTCGGATGTAATTGTTGACGATTTGGCATGATCCTGTTGGTTTTTCGAAACTCTTGCTGGATGTGTTATCATAGCAGCACATCCAAATCCTCAAACCTGCTCGGAGCAGGTTAGTTCTATGTAAACAAGGATTAGCTCACACACTTAATCAGTGTCCTTGCATGGAATTCATTCAGTCATGGCTTCACCGTTCATGAATGAGCAACCAATTGATATCGGTGCACAAATTATAACAAGAGAATTTCATATAGAGAGGGTTTTGCATGATCGGCAAGATCCTTTATTGCTCCCGGAGGAAATTCTGTTAGAAAGATACCGCTTTAGCCGAGAGGGAATATTGTACCTCAAAGATTTATTACCACCTTATGAAGTCAAACTAGGCAAAGTTGGGCTCTCACAACCACACAGACAGTATGCATTGCTTTGAGTTTTTTTGCAAGCGGCACTTTCTTTATATACTGTAGGCGATGCGGAAAATCTATCTAAAAGTGCAGTTTGCCAGGCAATTCGTAAAGTCTGTTTGGCTCTAGAATATTTCCTTCAGGTTTTCATAGTGTTTCCTGGACACCTGCGTGTGCAGACAATAAAAGAAGCGTTTCATGCCATTGCAGGTAGGTAATACACAGGCAAAAACACCCACAGTCCCATGAAGAATCTCACAATCAGCCTAACATTCTCATTACCCAGGATTTCCAAATGTGATTGGGGCACATGGGACTGATCAGAGTGGAGCTTGATCAAACATTATTTGGAAAATGTACCTCTCCTCCTGATGAATAATCAGACACAGTGTCTTCATCAAATATTTGACCTTCGTCAATATCTTGTTGGTCAGACACAAGTTCTAGGGATATGACATTCGCTGCAACTGACCCAACAAAAAAAAGACGGCTATATGGAACATACCTATGGCACACATTGAGGACAAATATATGCAATGACCATCCTTTACCTGAAATGAAGTGACCAGTGCATCCTGCCACTGATTCTGGGGTGGAGCTTCTCCCTGGTATGCCCTCAGAAACAGGGCGATGGGCATTTTGCTGGATAGCCAACTCTTCTACAGGGGTTAGGTCTGGACCACGTGGACCTCCACCTGTTTTTTTGCTTGTCTGCCTTCTTATTAGCTTTAAAAGTAATGTTTTTTATATTATATATGATTATTTATGTCAACAATTCTTTAAATAGTTATATACCAATATTTACCAGTTTGAAGTATATTCTTGTACTTCACTTTAACCTGTTCCCATGTTCTCCTTGTGCTCACATTTGATCTGGAATTATGACATATTAAATAATAATTAATCTGACACATAGGAAATGAAACGCTGCATTCAGTAAGTACAATGCCCACTACTTAGCGTTTAATTTGTCGGCCACTTTTTGCCAGCCATCTTTTCTGGTTTGGGATGCTTTTGCAGTGTTACCCCTTGTGCATATTAAATCTTCAAATTCTTCATGTCCTTCGAATAAAAGGTCCTGCTCAGCTTGTGTGAAAAAAAATGCACCCATTCTTTCGTCATTTTGTTACAGCCTATCAAAGACTTGCTGATCATGTTTTCTAGACTCAATATATATGGGCTTTTTAATCAGAGCGGGCGCGCATTCATCTCGGATGATTAGGTCCAGCTGGACTAATCTACTACATGGCTGCATTTGAAAAACCGACTTATCCCGGATGAGTTTCACCGGCATTAATTCATCCAAGATGAGGCATCTGATCTCGGATGATTTAAGCGACGTATGGAAAATACCCCCCTGTAGTTCAGCTTTACGTTTAAAAATTTCTTTGTGTGTATAGCGGTTAATTCATTATAAGTCTTCCTAATAATAAATTAAATATTTTATTAAACAAATATTAAAAATTAGTTCAATCCAACAAATTAACTTGCCACACTACTTTCTATATGCGTATAATATTAAAAGCGTGCAAATGGATGGATGGATGGGATTATATGGACAAACAGGCAAAATAAGAATAACACACCTTAGACTTCTCTGCTTTTTAACATTATTGATGACTAAAGCATACCACTCATGAAAATGAAAGATGTGCATTTTTGCACATTAATAAATGCTGCACATGCTGATACATAAAATGTATCTTCTGTCTATAATTACTAAACTTCACAGCACCAGACATGCATTGAACTAGATAGCAGACATTAAAAAATCCCTTCTGCTTTACACACTGAGCTTAGAGATTCTCTCCACAGTATGTATTCACTGCCTAACATGAATAAATTTAACTGTGTATAAGACATTCAGCAGAACTAGCCCAAGCAATGCTTAATTTAATTGATATCTCGCAAAAAACAAAGAAAAAACAAATATTAATAGGTAATATATAGCAAGTTCCATATACTTTTGATGCAGTATTCATAAACTAGTCTGAAGTACATAGTCAAAGTAATGAAACCGGAGTATTCAGAATCTGGTTTTACAGATCACGATTAAGAAAAAGAATCATTTACAACAAGAAATGAGTTCTCATATGCCTTCTCCAATAGACTTGCATACCAGTATCAAACAATTTTGCATCCTTTTAATTACCATCAGTCTCCTTTCTCCATACGATGAATGGAGCAGGAAAAAATAAGTAGAACATAAAACCTGACAGTGTAGTTTGCTAGACAAATGAAAGGAGTACCAATGTATGCTATTTTGATCCCTTTTAAGTTAACCTTATAATACAGTACTGTACATGATCAACCTCCAAATACAGCTCATAAGGTTTTGTACTTTCAGACTAAAATGACAATACAATCTTTATTTTACAGCTGTGTATGTATTAAAAAGTCAAGGATGAACAATTGTTATTTGATAAAATAGATCTCCCGAAACATTCTTAAGTCAGTCTCATCAATGTTCTATATTATTTTCTTCTGGTCAGGCATATAGTAATCAAGAACCTATTCCAGGCAGTAACCACTATCACCCAGACCTCAAAATGATACCACTCCATAGTAACAGCAAATGTACAAACCATTACTTATTCATTAAATCTGAATTTACACCTGATAATCAATGTCAAAGTACAACTTTCGCACTGTGGGAAAAACAAGTACACAAGGAAAGCCTGCAAATTACAACTCAAATAAACTCTGTATGTAAACTATGCACTATTTACCAAGTGTCTCAGTATAGGGAAATACTCCTGACTGTCTCAAAAACGTCTCAGTGACACAAATTCGGTTTTACAGTGTTAGAAGTAGGACTAAAAGCATTTTATCAGTTTTCTTAATTTAGGAAACTACTCCTAACTTCACCAGGATTTAGAAGAGATCTTAAACAGTCCTAACTTACTAGAAGTCACCAGAAGACGTTGTTCAGGAAAGTGCGCATCCCAGAAAAGGCAGAATACTTTGCACATGCTGGACAATAATAAACTTAAAACAGATACCGATTTCACAGAGATAGAATAATATTCATATTAAATCTTGTACCTTGCGTAATAGCTCCAGCTACATGCCAAAGTCATGCTCTGTCATCTAAGACTAAAGTGCCGGTAATGTTACATTTTAGGCCATATGGAAAGAACAGCTTTGCAATAGTGATGATTTGGGTATTTCACAACTAACCATTTCTCAAATTTTGTACCAAACTTTGAAAGCCCTTACAATGCATTTGGTAATAGCAGATTTGTAACACACAGACGCGCAAACTGCATTGTAGTAGCCAGCCTATTACCCTGAAGACAAGGCAGGGTAGATGGGTGATTGACAGTGAAATGTGATACAGGTACGCAGTGTTCTGCATTCCATGAAATCCTTGAATATTGACATTACATTTTACAAACCCATGATCATGGAAATGATAGGTGACTTCACAGCATCAGTGAGAAACAATGGCAGTCATCAGTCTGAGCATTCATACTTGGTGTGTATGCCTCGAGCATCTTATGTATATTTGAATTGTACACCTAATATAAACTATTGGATACTGTGAGTAAGCATATTCGTTCACTATATCATTTTCTCTTTATTGTCTCTAATAGAATGTAATAGCAGAACAGAATGGGGATTTTTTTTCCCCACTGTATGCGTATTTTACCTTCAATAAAGGGAGGCTATCTGTTTATTGTCAATATTTTGAGCTATTATGGTCTATGTGCAATTTCACATTTCTTCACCGAAACACCTTCATCTAGACTGCTTAATGACAAGATCAGAAAATGTTACAAGGTACACTTCAGTGAATGAGTTTTTTTTATTCCTTTTTTTGTCAGGAAGCACTATTTGTAGTGCCTTACTGACACTCTGCCTGTCAGCAGTCTGTCACCAACTTTTATCTGTCACCAAATTTTAAAGGACACAACTCTTTGTAATGTCCACTTTATTCATAATAGCCTTTCAAATTTGAGTCACTCCTGATTATCAGTCATGTATTTGTTTTTTTCCCCAGTGTTAAACAAATAATTCAGGTTTATTTTATTTTTGACTCACTGTCTTGAACTATGCCATGATCTTATCGAACAATCAACAGCATTTTATAATAGTTCCATTTATCACCTCAAAACCAAATAAACGTTACCTGCTGTCAAAGTGTGTTTTTCAAAGTTAGGTCAGAGAAAATAGCTGGCATAGATAATGTTTTGACTACATTTGGCATTAGAATTCCTTATGATAGCACGGTGCTCTACTGCAAACTACTCTCATTTCTCACTGAAGACCACGTCTCATTTCTCTTTACAATTCCTAGAGGCAGTCCATAGGTAACCTCTATAACCTATAGGGATATCACAATGCCAGAATTTTTGTATTTAATATCTGTACTAGTGAAATTTCATGATACTCAATACTTATTTGATGATACAGCAAAAACAGAAATCCCTTTCACTGTCTTTGTAATTAAAGTAATTCCATTACCCAAGTGGAGAATATTTTGCCTTTTCTGCAACTGAATATAAAATATATAAATACTAATGGTAACAGAAAAATTTAAAAAGTGGTATATCCTTCAAGTTGTTGCTGATGGATAGTAGTAACTCAGTTATCATTTAAATAAACTAGCATTGGCATTAATAAATATAATACATGACTTGAATTTTAATGTGTGGCAGACTTGGGGATTCTCTCAGTGTAACAACTAGTGGAGAAATATTATTATCATTGGGGAATTACAGCATAGGGTTTATAAAGAATAATATCATCATGGACTATCCGATTTATCCTAACATATGCACATTATAATTTTATTCTCAGACATTTTCTCTCCTGTAACTGAAAAATACTGCTTAAAATAAATACTAAAAATAAAAAGTCAAATATTATTATATCTATACTGTTGAATTAGTGAATATTTCAGGATATTTCATTTAAACAAACTCTTTAAAGCTATTTTGTAACAAAATGCTTTTAAGTTCAATTTTTTTCAGCAATCCCTGTTAGGTTTCTGACAATCTATATTGTAAGATTTACATTAAAAAAACAGCAATATTTAACAAATGAGTCAAACCGTTTCAGATTTCAAAGTCACAATGTCCTGCGGCTTTCTCTGTCCAATTTATCCCAATTTCAAGGCTTCCTGTATGCAATCATTCTTGTCAGTAATACATCCATCCATCCATTTTCCAACCCGCTGAATCCGAACACAGGGTCACGGGGGTCTGCTGGAGCCAATCCTAGCCAACACAGGGCACAAGGCAGGAACAAATCCTGGGCAGGGTGCCAACCAACCGCAGCAGTAATACATTAATCCATTATTCAGGAACTCTGGTAAAAATAGCCTTTGTTGTGTTTTCAAAGTATTTTATGAGTGATCAGATTTTGCTACTGCTTAGTCTGTGTACAAATCCATTTACTGGACTGCATTACTTTTGCCAATAAACCATTCAAATACATACAGGGGTGCAGAAATCCAACGCCTGACTCGTCCGACACGGGTAAATTGACCGTCGGACAAGCGTGTTTTTCTGGTTTCAGTTGTCCGCGGACAAGTGCACTTTTCTGGAGAAAAATATTATATGTGCTGTGCAGGGCACATTTTACCACTACTTTCACATTTTAAACATTTGGGTACGTACTTTGTGCGGAAACAGTCTACTTAGGCATGTTCTTCATGTCTCAAATTGGTCTTCAATATTGTTTACAAAATGACAGCTGATTTTTCAAAGGGAAAGCACTCTTACGGTCTTACATAAGTATTTTACCCTAATACTTTCATGCTTGGAGATGCGGTCATTTTTTTCATGCCGACAATATGATGTAATCTGATAATTTTTCATTATAATCAATAACTTTTATATATTACCAGTAACGGCGTACTGCACGATAACATGCAGTGAATACACTTGACTTGAGCATTCCTAGTTTTCATCCTCTTTCTCTGTACGTTTACCATTCATTTGCTCAGAGGTTGATGCGCTTGCTGCTTCCTGAGCAGCTCTTCTTTTCTCCACCGTAGTGGCCCGCTGCTTCTCTTCTTTCGTTGGCATCTTTTCGCGTTAAAACTGATTAAGTTATTTTTTGTGTTGCAATTACTTAGTTTGTTTTCTTTAATTTTTCACTTAAACTGGCACTTAAGTCTTCAATCTGCCTCAAGAATGATTAGCGAAGGTGGTGGGGAATGAGAACGGCTCCCATACACATGCGCCGCCCTGCTGCACACTGCCGAGAGTTGATTCAACAATAAAATAAAATAAAAATAAAGAGTAATACAAATCATCACCCCGAAAGCGGATAGTAGACATCACATAGTATACTGTATGTGTATCAAATTTCAAGTCAAAAGGTGAAATGGTTTGCGAGCTACAGGTGATTTAAAATCCTGGACAGACAAATGAACAGCCACGGTAGCGTATTATAGAAGAAGATTGATAAAATTCATTGTTTCTACATAAAAATGCAGTCATTTTACTTACAATACAATTGTTTTCACCACATAACAATGCTTGTTAGGCAGTTAATCTTTCCTGAAATTTGCGATTTCATGTAGGTTGTGATATATTGAGGAGTTAAGAAATTTATTGCGTGACAACATCAATTTTGATGAGCTGTCAATAGATCGTTTTTGATTAGCGAATATTTCATATAAAACAAGTTGGTTTCGCCCTGTCAGTTTATTAAAAATAAACAAAAAAACATTCTAACGGTTTCCAAAGGTTATGAAATATCTATAAAAATCTTCACTGTAACTGTAGTATGTGAAACAGAACTAGTGTAGCTATAATGAAGGCATTGTTTATTAGTCAGTTAAAATGATAAGGGAATCTTTTATATAATGTTCTAGAGCAAGGTGGCAAAATACTACTCTCTGAAAGAACATTTTTCAGTTTTAAAATGGAAGGCAGTTTTGGTATCAATAAAAGAGATCAGAAAAAATAAACTATTTTTCACTTTTGTTATTTGTTTATGGACAAGTGAATTTAACTGGCGGACAAGTGGATTTTCTAAGTTTACTTGTCCGTGGACAAGTAGAAAAAAAATTGATTTCCACACCCCTGACATTGTGAATTTCCCATCGGGATTAATAAAGTATCTATCTATCTATCTATCTATCTAATACAGTAAACAAAAAAACAAACAATTGATACACTTTTAGCATTTGTAGATTAGTAATCAGTATGCTATTTTGTGTGTACATTATTGCTATAACTGCTTGTCTCTTCAATGTATTTCTGATAACACAGTACATGTCGTATTATTATTAGAGAGATGTGTTTTGTGCTTTGAAGCATCAAAACACTAGATAAAACTTGCCTTCGATTTTTACTTGCTACAATTGTTCGCACTACCATCATGCAGTTTCCTCCCACATGCTACAATCCTATATGCGTGACCCTCATGTCAGTTAGAAAATGGATGGGTATTCTGATGGACATCTGTAGACAAACAATCAGAGAATGAATGCAAAGCTTCCAGTTCCTTTATCAGCACAGTGTATAGAGCATGGCAAGAAAAAGCAATTAATCTTGCCATCTACAAGTTAAACAATTATATCTAATTGGTAATGTCATGCACTCTCAAAGCACACACAAATCTCTTTCTGAGCTAACTCCATAATGGGTGTTTGCCTTTTTTATGTGTTTTATTTAGTTTTTTTTTTAATTACAAGCATAATTCTGGCAATCACACACTGAAATGTTCTTGCCTTTAGCAAAAAGTATTTCCAGAGATGAGTTTTTTTTTTCTTTTTCGAGATGTGCTATGTTCACATGTACTTTTTATGCACACTTTTATCAAATATAATCATACCTTCCAAAGTAACACATCTCCTTGCAGTAACTTATCAGTGGTACTGATACTGCAAAAAAGCTAGGACTGTTACATTTGACATTTTGGTATCAACGTGGTAACAAAGTGTTGGTTCTTTTGATAACTCTAATGGGGTGAGCAGTAACATTTGTGTTACCATCTTCAAAATGCTTTAGCCATTTCTATTATCCATACAGGCAACTCAATAGAAAACAGAGTTGCATTCAACTATCAGCCACTAGGATTCCCCGCACCTCAAGCAGAGGCACATAACAAACACAGCCTAATTTTAATGATGGTTTCACAAAATGTGACTAAAGTCTGTCATTGCTGATGACACATTTACTCAAATCCCATTCCAAGGTCATGACAGACCAAGAATAAAAGGAGAATGGGAAGCACAGCAAATCAGGATGATTGCCCCAAGTACAAAACTGCAATATGGATAGGATATCAAGCAATTCTTAACAAAGTAACAGGTAAGCTAGGCTAGTGAGTCTTCAGCCTTGATTTACAGTAAATTCTCAGGAATGGGATATTTCTTATATTGGCAGAGTAACATTAATCTATCTAATAAATGTTGTTAATCTAATAATATAATGCAGTAAGTATAAGTAAATAAGTATAATGCAGAAGAGAAGTGTTTCCCTACTTAGGCATTAATATATCAACTGGGAATGTGTTTTATCATATATCCTCCCACCCACACTGACAATAACTATAATAAAGACCTCTGGGCAGAAGCCTATTGATAAAATAGCTTAAGCCTCAAGATGCAGTTCTCACCATAACCTGCACCTGTTACATTGTAACTCATAAATCAAACAGCCAGTTAATATTTCATGATCTATACCTCTTGATTTATTTTTCCCTTATCAATCATATGCCACCAATCTTGCAGTTTTAAAAAATCATCATCTGTTTGTTTTAATAAAACTGATTTACCTTCACAAATGAATTATTTATAAACTTATTGTTTATGTCTTTCAAGACCTCCTGCAATAAACCAAAACATTATGTAATTTCACTGTTTAAAACACATATATACTAAATAATCTAAATATCCTAAATGTAATTTGTTTACATTTACACTATATAGTGAATACTGTATAAGCCACTGCATACTTATATTAAGAAAATGCAGCCTGTCCGATGCTTGACTTAATAAAAAACTGCCAAATTTCTTGATAAATATATGAAAATCTTACTAAGTTAAAAATCCTCTGTATGACATTAGTATTTTAAAAGGTTACCACATGTGAAATATTGAATACATCCATTAATTTCTCTCTCTCTAATTTGCCACTACCAAGAAGTGACAGGACAGGAGACAGTTGCATGAAAAAAAAAATCCACAATAGTGACAGTACCTGTGAGGATCAGGCGATAAGAGGCAGCAGACCTTGCTTTCAAGTATAACGTTGACTGAAATGAAAAATTCTTGAAAATAACAGAAAGAGCAATCTGTTCCAGGAAGAAGTCACCTGAAAGGAAAATTGGTACCCTGCACAAGATGTTGTTGAGGCCATGAAAGACTGGGAAAAGACCCAAGTAAACAGCTGGACTTATTATTATTATTGTTTATTTAGCTGATGGCTTTATCCAGGGCATATTACAACTGTTTACAGACTTTTTTACAGTTTTAATTGACTTGCTCTGCAATGGGGTAGAGGAAGGAACTGAACTGACATCCTTGTGGTTTCAGTGCCTTAGCCAGTACACCATAAGGCCTACCGGCCTTTGGACAGATTGTTTCTTCTCCTTAAGGAGGCGTCTCTGACAACTGAAGGTCAATAGGGGGCTCAGAAAACTCTAGGACTCTAAGGTATCAATAATTCCGCACTGCACCTTTGAAGCCTACACAAACCTCATATTCCTAAAAAGAGTGCTCTAGCTTAGTATTCTTGTAGCCAATGGGTCCTGACCTTTTACACTAAATGTGATTATAGGGTTTGGTCCAGAAGTCCCCCTAGGAGAAAATTTAAATCCAATCTCAGGTGAGAGATTTAATGATTCTAAAGTTAGGAGGAATGTATGGCATAAGAGCTCAGTGGCAAGATCAACATCAGGGTCTTGATAAAGATGTTATTCAATACTTTAAAGGGGGCTAAGGGTCTGCACTTACCCACTTGATGGATGAATCACAACACTTATGAAAGTTAGGTTCAGTAGAACGAACAGTTTCCTTTGTTTTAGGTTTTCCATTTTTTTGTAAACTTTCAGCTTTAATTAAATACAGAGGTAAATGGGGGCCACTCCCACATTGGCAAATTACGTTATTCCAGAATCAAAGGGCTTTTTCCATAAACAATGTGTATTATATAGTAGATTTATCTTTTGCACTTTACAAAAGTATGAATTTTACATGGTGATAGAGCATTAATAAGATGTTTATGTTAAAGAGAGACAAAGCTATTTATGATTTCATGTTTTCCATCAATATATTACTTCAACTGGCTAATTCCAAATCATTGTCGTAGGGAGCTGGAGCTTACCAGTATGTAAAAAGGGGGATTTTTGAACTGACACCAAACTTAAGTAAAGAGCAAAGTGACATTAAAAACTGAACGTCTATTAATACAGCTTCCAATTCTAGTTGACACAGTACTTTAAACACACTGAACAATTCAAACCATACCCTAGCATTAAAATTGATAATCCTCCATATTACACGAAGGGACTAAATGAAACAGAATGCACCTAAATCAGGGGTACCCAAACTCAGTCCTGGGGACCCCCTGTGGCTGCAGGTTTTTGTTACAACCAGACTCACAATTGGTTATAATAATCGATAACAACTGATCTCATTTAATTAGAGGGTCTTTTTTTTACTCTTCTCTTATTCTGCATTCAGAAAAACACAACAGTATGTTTTTCACATTTATAAGACATTTAGAAATATTTCTATTTTTTTTCTAAAGCTATAAATGCTTAACTTTCTTTTGTTGTTTTCCTATTGTTTTCCCCTTTTCCTGTGTAGTTTGCTCCCTTCATTTAACCCCAATAGTGACAATTAACAACAGCACAGCAGACACCCAGGACTTCAGTGTCAGACCCACTAATTAGTAAATAATCAATTAAATAACCAGAACACCTGGAAAAGCAGAATGAAAATTAGGTTGAAAATACAGTTAACAACTTAAAAAAAAAATACATACTCCCCATATAACTGCTTATTACATTTTAATAAAAATCTACCAAACTTAGTTTGTAATTTCTACATTGACTCCCAAACACTGAAACTGGGCAATATTGACTCACTTAATTAGGCTAAGAGTCCAATGAAAAACAGAAGTTGGTTGGAACAAAAACCTGCAGCCACAGTGGGTCCCCAGGACTGAGTTTGGGAACCACTGACCTAAATTATTTAGAAACTGCATTTATTTTGAGACTTACAAGATAGAGAATTCAGATCTTAATGTGGAAATGTGCTGATGGAATGCAAATTGGTGCTCAACCCAACATTTAAATTTCAAATGAATTCATCCTGCATCAACTTAGGAAATGTCAAAGTGTGTTTTGTTATATGAAAAATTTTTACCCAGTGAAAAACTGATGTTCTAAATTCTATGCAAGCTGACCACTGTTGGCAGACAGCACGTGTATTCTCACAAATAAGCACAAATACACACTAGAGAGATTCACTTTTATTTTGATGGTACATTACCCAGTTCTATGACTTGCATTACTCTAGAGATGGAGTCCTAAAATACTATTTAGGCTTTTGTTAAAAAGAGAACAGATGCCCCCTTTTTGTAAGACTCAGAATCCCATATCTGATGCTCAGGAATTCCAGAGACAAATGCAGCTGTCAGTTTAGCTCTTGTTGTATGCCAGACTTGCTATTCACTTGATAAATAATATACTTGAGCTAGACTGCTGCTAACAGTGCTGTGACTGAAGACCCCCTGATGAGCAGACCTGGGACCTTCCCTTCTGGCCACCCCCTGCCAGTTCTAAATTTTGTTCTTTTAAAAAACAGAATTTTAAAGGCCCCTTCACGCCACATTAACACCCCGTGTGGCAGAGCAGGCTTGAAAGATGGTTTCACAAATCCCCTCTCCCTCCAGCGACAAGAAAAAAAATAAAATCCTCACAGTGGCTGCAGCTCCAGTCCCAATTTATAATTCAGCCGGAACAATAACACATCTCTTGCAGTGGAAAATGGAAATGGCACATTCAGCTCTTCCTGGGATTTTGACTTAGATAACGGCCTTCTGCAGTTGCTGAGAGCATCTTTATCCCTCCAGAACTAAATCCCTAAGCCTCCTTTGGAAAGATGCTTTCTAGAAAGAACCTTACAACCAAAGCTCCTCCACCCTCCTATACGCCTCAGAAAGGGGAAAAAAGGGAAAAGAAAAAACCTCTTGGAGTTAATATGCAATATAAGTCTGATTATCATCTTCCCAGGAGACTTCAGATGAAGAATCTGTTTTTGCAGGTCAAGGCTTAAAAAGTAATTAGGCCCTCTTTGCTGCTGGGAAAAACATTGAGTTGGGGACATGGGATGGTGATGGGGATATGGGACTTGTGAAAAGCTAAGACATTGCTGTCAAATGTACAATTTTTTAATAGCCAAAAACAAAGTGCTGCCTGACAGTAAAAGTATCAACTTTGTGATAAAAAGGGAACTAGTGGGATTTCTAATGGAACTATTTTAAGCAGCTGTTTAGGGTTTTTGCATATTTGTTTCTAAAATAGTTTTTATTTTGGGCAAATTCACTATTTCTGAATAATCATACTTAAACTCCTAATGCAATTGCACAATAAGAAATTTACTTTTTAGAGCAATTTTGAATAATGCTACAGGACTCTGGGCAGTACATCTTGTTTTGATAAAACATGGTCACATACATGTACTGCAATTAAAAAGGTTCAATATGAAAGATATCCATTTTATACAGGAAAGAAAATTCAAAGGTGACTAGCCTTGAAACCTACCAGTTAATCAATCACTAGTACAAGGTAAGTTCCAGCTGATTTGCATCACCTATCCAGTTACCTTCACTTTACACTTTGCTCTAACTTCCCTGGATTAAAATAGGATGAAAATGAACTAAAACAGTTGCATAGTCCTTGAACCTGTTGGAGGATCTGAAGTTGAAAGTGAGTATGAGGTCCTTATCAGGAAAATGAAAGACAACAGAGTACGTAGTTCTGGATCAATATTAAAATTTTGACTTTGGTATCAATTCTAGCTGTCAGAACTCAGTACCAGTACCAATTTGGTACCTATTCAAATAACAGATAACTCCTCAAATCCAACCCACCCCTGTTATTCCCCTGTCTTGACGCACTCCACAATTCAACACAAGATGGCTGGGTAGATTCCACCCTTGGAGTCTCAAGCTTATTTATATTAATAAATATGTTCAAAGATCAGTGGGTGGGGATGGGGGGTTATTGCGCTAGGGTTTGGTGCAGGGCTTATTAACTTGGTGAATCGAGCTAGATATAATATGCATGTGTCACTGAAGAGCAGGACAGGTTTGGGAATCGCCAAGTTGTTAAGATATGACTGAACACAAGTTGTTTGAAAACTACCAATTAATTGCAGTACCATAACTAATGAAATGCTGGCAGAGAACCATTTTGAAAAATTTTATTTTTCTTTAATCATAATGCTCAACACTAAGAGTAAAAGAAGACTTATTGAGCCTGGTAATCTGGCCTTTCTGTATCATTTTTCTCCCAAGGTTGCATATGTATTGTGGGACCCCTTACTAATCCTCAAACGTCTTCCCACCTTTACATACACCAGTGTGATGTCATTGTTCTAATGCCAGATCTTACCTTTAACACTAGAATCCCTGAAACCTACGAAAAAAGTCGTAATGCCAGGCCACCTTAAATTTCTTTGCACCTCTTCATCAGCATCTTTGTTTTGCAAATGTGTCAATCAGCACAAGCAGCAACATTTCTTGCCTCGCATTTCCTGTCATGCAACATTTACCCATATCGTTGTAGACACGGAACATACATGAAATGTATGTATTCAAAATATCGATATATTTACCGTATGCAACTCCAGTCACCTCACACCTAGATAAACAGACTTGAGCTGGGAGAACTTCAGCTGCGTCAGTGGGGGATGGGATAGCAGGCTGCTTATGCTGATTGACACATTTGCAAAACAAAGACGCTGATGACGAGGTGCAAAGGAATTTAAGGTGGCCCAGAATTACGACTTTTTTTGTAGGCATCAGGGATTCTACTCTTAAATCAAAAGGATGTTGACTTCTAAGTGAATCATATATGATCAATAATATGATTAATTTCCATGTTATATTCAAAGATATTCAAAGATATCACAATTAACAGAGCATTTCAATATTTTATTCAGAGTGGTTGCTTTAGAGTTTTCAGCCCTGAATTATGTTGGGTTCTTCCACTTTTTTATCTCAAGAAGAGCTGAAATTCAAATTTTGGAGTTTGACTTTGGAATTAAGTTTCACACTATTTATATGAGTGTTTTGTCCTTCACTAGTCAGCCAGTTAGAGGCTTGGAGTATCCTTGCTTCACTGTAATTTATTATGCAGAACTACAGCTTCAAAATTTCTTTCTGGCACGATGCAACTTCATTTAAACTTTGAACAAATGATTTTTTGAATAGGTTTACCACTTGATCCCTCTTGGAACAATTCTAAAGATACATTTTTCTACGAATATTTTCCAACCATATTATAGATGGTCTGGTGCTTAATGCAAGTGTGCTGTCTGATCACTATATTAGTTTTAATGGATTCAGAGATTTTCAATAATAAATTATTTACAGATGCATTGCTGGTATGTTTCTGTGTCACTTGATAAGGTACAAGTGATGAAGATGAATAGGTTACCCTGTAGTAAAAGCCTTGTAACACGCTTTCGTGAGCAACCACCTGATGCACATCAGAAATTTAAAAGTAAGCAGTCACACTAAACACAGAGGCTCAAAGAAAAGTAAAGACAAAATACTAAAGAAAATACTGTCAAATTTCAATTGCCAAGGTTTTAATTGGTAGGCAATAGCCATTGACAAAAAATAAACCTTAAATTCATTAGTTTAAGTTTGGCCATACGTTTACAAAAATGTTGCCAGTTCTATCCTTGCTGTTAGAAGAGGGTCCAGATAAACAATTTATGTAGAAAGAGATGTTCATATCTACACAGGACTACATTCTTACTGGATGGAGGATGGTGAAATTTGAAAATGAGAAAAAACAGAATATACTGTATAGAATTACTGAATTACAACAAGAATTGTTGTTACAGGAATTACAACCTTTAGGGACAATCTCTGCAAACAGGCTATTCTTTTTCCTGATGGAGGGCTGTGAAGTTTGAAAATGAGAAAAAATAAATAAATAACATACTATTGTGGAAGTTCAGCCCCCTAACATAGATAGACAAACACCAAATGTCCAAAACACACACAGTTTAATATAACTTTCCTTCTTTACAGCACCACACAATACATAAATCAGCCACAAATTACTTAGTCCCTTCTTTCCTTCCAACTCTTCTGTCGCCTCTACTCCTCTACACACAAGCTCTGTCCTCTTCCTTCCACTTCCTTCCACTGGAGTGAGGCAGCGCCTTTTATAATACCCCGGATGAGCTCTAGGTGCTTTGTGATGATCTTCCGGTGGCACTTCCTGGTGTGGCGGAAGTGCCGCTGGAGCACCCGGAAGCACTCTAGGTGTGCCTGGAATCTCTTTCTGCAGCACTTCCCAGTATGGCAGAAGTGCTGCAATCCAGGGTTCTATAATCCTCCGGGCGCCCTCCTGACGGTGGCCACGGGCCCCAACAGGGTTGAGCTTCAATACCTCTCGTGGTCCAGGGGAGGTATTGTCCCTCTCCTGGTCCTTCCAGGAGTCCCACTGTGCAGAATCCCCAGCCGTCCGCCCCTCTATATATAATTACTGAACTGTATGTCAAGCAAAAGGTGCATCAAGAATGAATAAAGGTCAGAGTACAGGTACATTAGGTGGCTAGTTTACTAGGCCACTTGTTTTCTTTAAGCACATCTCAAATTTCTTGGCAGTAAATCCAGACTGGAAACTAGACATGTTGCATTTGACTACATTAGCCAAGAAATGGGCACAGTGTACTTGTGTGCACTTTCATGTATTTAACAGCACTGACTTGGCCACCCATTAGAATCCTTTTGAGTGGGTTGGGGGTTTTAGGAACGATACAACTTACTGCACATCTAAATTTTATAATCAAATACTTTAGAATTAAACTATGCTACTGCTCCATTTAAAATTTGTGGCACGGGTTTGATCCTTTCTTTTGATGGGCCTTTTATACAATACTGTACCTCCATCAAGATATTGATTGCTCACACAAATACAACTTCTGCAACAGTGAATTTTGAGCTGTGTAAAGTTATTATATGCCTTTCATGAGACAAGATGAGAGCAGACTAGGAAATAATAGTGTACAGTCAGGGTCTGAAACATCTTCATATTACATCTTCAGATAAGCCAGATAGCAACAAATTAAAACAAACACAAATAAAGAGCAAATGCTCTGGTCTGTGGTGAACTAATTTGCAAAAATGTTGGCAGATTTGTCTTTGAATCCCCATGATCCAAAACTTGCTAAGTTGCTAGAAAATAGATGAAAGGATGGATATACAATAACCACAGATGTCAGCATAATGGGCTTTCAAGGTAATTATCAAAGAGATTTTAAAATGGAGTTAATCACCTATACTGTCTTAAACAGTCAATTGATAACCAAGAAACAAAATTTGCTAGTATCTTTTGAGCAGCATATGGACAAATCAGAAAATTCCTGGATATGGAGTGTACATAAATAATAGAGATCTACATAAGTTACCAGTAAATTCTATCAACAACAATGTAAACACTGCCACATCTGGCTAATAAATTACTACTAGGAAAAGGTTAACATTATTTACTAAAATCACTGCATCATTCATTTATTGTGTGTAGTTTCAAAAAGGAAACATTTATTTGCCTTAACATACTTCAGAAAAAACTGAATACAGAGAATCACCTAATTTTTTCTAAATATTTTCCTTTTGCTATTTTAACTATATTTTAACATCATTCTTGATCACTCTTATAATGCTATTATATTTAAAGAAGCTGCTAAAGTAACTTTCCAGTGTTTTTTGGTAATTCTGATTTCCTTCATATGTTCACAAACACCACAATGTTTATGGTGTTATTTATATTGTATGTATAGCACCCATCTTTTCTTTAGTACTTTCTTTTCAATCTTGTCATACTTCTAGGGAAAACATAATTGATTTTTAATGCTTCTAATTTTACATATAAATAACATGACTTACCTGCATATTGAGTGTTGTGTACTTTTAAATCTGATTCATTGCTTCTGAGACAACTCAACATCTAGATCATAATCCAAGATTATTTATTAAAGACTGTTTCATATATTTTAAATTCACCTTTCAGAAAACAAATCCAAAAACTGTTCTACCAAACACACAGTAAATCTCATTATGTTAAGATCTCTAATCTAAAGTGACATGGATTTTCTCTTATACCATTTAGCCTGATTGATCTGTCTAAAGTGTTATGGGTTGTGTGAGCGTGACCTGTGATCAGTCAGTGGACATCAAAACCTTTTGTTGCAGATTTTATTTCCTCTGAGGACCCCAAGGATTAAAGTAGTTACTAAAATGGTATATTCAGTATTCTGTTAAGCTTTTTTTCCTCTGAAGAACTGTTCTCAGTATTTTAAACAGCAATAGTTTTTTTCCCCCCTAATTGCCTATATAGCCTAAACTTCACTATTAGCATGTAGACTTCTCTTACTTAAATGGAAGAATCCCAAACCATCTGAAACTGGAGGAACATCAAATTCCCACTTAGAATATCTGTTCAAAACCTTTTTAAAATATGGTAAGATTTAATCAAAACAATTTTAGAATAAGCATTCATACCCATTGGGTTTTGGGGGAGGGTTTCCTTATTTTTTAACACTATCTTTACTCATGCTCTTGGCTCTCCTCTCTTTCTTTGGTGGGAGTTGAATTCTGTTTAGTAAGGGTTTATCTTTTTTGCTCCCAATTTCTTTTTTATTCTATCAAGTTTGACTTTGAAAAATCATTGCTGTAGAAGTCCAGCTTGATTGTAGGCAATGTTATTTTCTGGAAATATAAATATATATTTTTCCTCAATTACTGATTTTTCGTAATGGGATATTAATGTGTGTCTATTCTAGAAATTGCTAGTAATTACTTTGAAAAGGAATTCAACAATATACAGAAAGAACATATTAACAGAGACTTTGAACAGATGTGACTCTCCAGAGTGCTTATAATCCATTATTACACTCTTAATTATCCAGTATATATTGGAAGCCAAAGGGCAGGTACTTTTTTGGTGTCAGAGCTTTTAGCCCACGTTCAAAAAATGTCTTCCTGGACACCCACAGCTCTGCTGTATTCAACTTCATCTTGGCAACCACAGGACTTCTTTTCCTGTGTTTTAACATATGCATATATTTGTTGCACAGCCTTTAAATATGTCTTACTGCACTTTTAATACTTTTTGAAAATAACAGTTAAACTAGGAAATGAAAAATGGTAAACAAAAGCCAAAGCAACTCCTTTTTTGTTAATGATACACACCAGAGATAAAGGATTGAGGGAGACAAAAAATTGCATGTACAGGTACATTTGTCCCATGAGGTATAAGTGGGTCAGAGTAATGGTGTGGAAACACCTTGGGAAACAATTAAATAAAACTTATTTATAGTATTTCAATTTTCCTTAAGAAATTTTAAGTCTATGACACCTTGATGGTGTCCTAAAACAGACAACTTTCAATGGAATAAACTTCAATTGGCATGCTCCTTTTATGGACACAACAAGCTAGGCTAGCTGTATTCAAATGTTACTGCCATTAAATGCACATCTGGATTGGTCTGACCATCTTACTGCCTTCTGCAAGATTGTTATTGACAGCAGCATCTTTCCAGTATCCGAATTAGAAGTTTGCATGCGTGTTTGGTGGTTTGTTATTTGATTCATATATATATATATATATATATATATATATATATATATATATATATATATATATTTTAACAAGCATCAGCAATTTACTTATTTCTATTGAAGAAATAATTTGATCACTAAGGCTAATTAAATTATTATAAATAGATTTAGATATACACTATATATATATATATATACATTAGATTTTAATTTTAACTAAACAAGATGGATTAGGATGTGAAATGTGTGAAGAAAAAACGCAAATATATCTCCAAGTAGGAAAGAGAAAATGGCAGGCAAAACACAAAGGGGGAATACAGAATTAATGGCATAATATATGCTAAGTCATAAAAAATATAAACCCTTTTAACTGTGCACCAAATATAAAGTGGATAGAATCAGTTCTTCCATAAGAACAATAGTGTAAAATATTTAGCTTTCTTATTTGAAAAGCATTCATCAAATTTAACCATGCTTCAATAACCCACAATCCTTCAACTGTTTATTGTGCATTGTATAACACTCTTGCATAAAATCAAAATATATAATGCTAAATGACCAGTCTGAACCTCATGAAAATGAAATAAACCTGTTATTATTATCAAAAAACCTCAAAAATTATACTAACAATGCCTCATCTCGAATTAATTTAATCTCACCCAAGATATACAGTATATGCAGTCCATTTTACCTACCCTCATTTGATTTTACCTGTCCATCCAAGTGATACCAAGCGTACTAAAGTGTAGGATGCAAGTTTAAGCTACTTCTACAATGGGGACATATTTAAAGTATTTAAAAAAAATATTTACATTCTAAAGAATCTTTTAAAAGGCTACATATAGTACATTGCATTTTGATGTGTTGCTGTTAGTTTACTGCCAGGCAGGAAGTGTCTTCAGAAAAAGGATAGGCTATTTGCTCACTGCCTGCATTGCCTCTTTAAAACTCTAAAAACTGATAGAGGATTACCCTTCCCCCACCTCCATATCGATTCGTTTGATTCAACACAACTTGCTGGTTGTGTCTTTTAAGATGAATTGCCTTTGTGACTGTTTCTAGGAAGGCAGTGTGATTTGAGAAGGGAATGATAAGCAGTCGCTGCCTGTCATAACCCAAAGTACTTAAGTGACATCAAACATATATAAATTTCACAGGTTGAAACCAAATTTGATTTATTAAGTTACTATCTGTAGACAGTATAAACAAAAATACGTTACTAAAAATAAATATTGAACCAGTGTTTAATAGTTTTAAAATTCAAATTAATATATATTACAAGTCAGACAAACCTACAATAATAATTTTATTCATAATAAAGCGGATATCTCTACTGATCCACTGATCAAGAAGTCAGAACAATCAGCATTAGGCAGTCACTCACATATTGAGACTCAATATAGATTAACAGAGGTTCATCATCCTTAATTAGATAAAGGCAATAATTAATAAATATACACAAAGTTGTAAGGAACTGTGGGACAGATCCTTGTTAAATCAATTTGATTTTTTTTAATTTTACAGTAAGTAAAAGAAGACATCCTTATCTCACTGTAAGAAGGTAGGATAGAAATCTTCCATTTCAGTGAAATACATGTCATTACTAGCTTCATGCCTTGACTCAAAGCTGAAGCAACTCCACATCACACCACTTTCACTCTGGTTATGCAAATGAGAATCACATTGACACCATGCTGAGCTGATTTTACCACGTCATCTATCCATCCATCTATCCATCCATCCATCTTCTTCCACTTATCCGAGGTCGGGTCGCGGGGGCAGCAGCTTGAGCAGAGATGCCCAGACTTCCCTCTCCCCGGCCACTTCTTCTAGCTCTTCCGGGAGAATCCCGAGGCGTTCCCTGGCCAGCTGGGAGACATAGTCCCTCCAGCGTGTCCTGGGTCTTCCCTGGGGCCTCCTCCCAGATGGACGTGCCCGGAACACCTCACCAGGGAGGCGTCAGGAGGCATCCTGATCAGATGCCCGAGCCACCTCATCTGACTCCTCTTGATGCAGAGGAGCAGCGGCTCTACTCTGAGCTCCCCCCGGATGACTAAGCTTCTCTCCCTGTCTTTAAGGGACAGCCCAGACACCCTGCGGAGGAAACTCATTTCAGCCGCTTGTATTCGCGATCTCATTCTTTCGGTCACTTACCCATAGCTCATGACCATAGGTGAGGGTAGGAACATAGATCGACTGGTAAATTGAGAGCTTTGCCTTACGGCTCAGCTCCTTTTTCACCACGACAGACCGATGCAGAGCCCGCATCACTGCAGACGCCGCACCGATCCGCCTGTCGATCTCACACTCCATTCTTCCCTCACTCGGGAACAAGACCCCAAGATACTTGATCTCCTCCACATGGGGCAGGATCTCGCTACCAACCCTGAGAGGGCACTCCACCTTTTTCTGGCTGAGGACCATGGTCTCAGAATTTGGAGGTGCTGATTCCCATCCCAGCCGCTTCACACTCAGCTGCGAACCGATCCAGAGAGAGCTGAAGATCACGGCCTGATGAAGCAAACAGGACAACATCATCTGCAAAAAGCAGTGACCCAATCCTGAGTCCACCAAAACGGACCCCCTCAACACCCTGGCTGCGCCTAGAAATTCTGTCCATAAAAGTTATGAACAGAATCGGTGACAAAGGGCAGCCCTGGCAGAGTCCAACTCTCACTGGAAACGGGTTCGACTTACTGCCGGCAATGCGGACCAAGCTCTGACACCGGTTGTACAGGGACTGAACAGCCCCTTATCAGGGGGTCCGGTACCCCATACGCCCGGAGCACCCCCCACAGGATTCCCTGAGGGACACAGTCAAACGCCTTTTCCAAGTCCACAAAACACATGTAGACTGGTTGGGTGGACTCCCATGCACACTCCAGGACTCTGCTAAGGGTGTAGAGCTGGTCCACTGTTCTGCGACCAGGACGAAAACCACACTGTTCCTCCTGAATCCGAGGTTCGACTATCTGACGGACCCTCCTCTCCAGAACCCCCGAAAAGACTTTTACAGGGAGGCTGAGGAGTGTGATCCCTCTGTAGTTGGAACACACCCTCTGGTCCCCCTTCTTAAAGAGGGGGACCACCACCCCGGTCTGCCAATCCAGAGGCACTGTCCCTGATGTCCATGCGATGTTGCAGAGACGTGTCAACCAAGACAGCCCTACAACATCCAGAGCCTTGAGGAACTCCGGGCGTATCTCATCCACCCCCGGGGCCCTGCCACCAAGGAGTTTTTTGACCACCTCGGTGACCTCAGTCCGAGAGATGGGGGAGCCCACCTCCTAGTCCCCAGGCTCTGCTTCCTCATTGGAAGGCATGTTAATGGGATTGAGGAGGTCTTCGAAGTACTCCCCCCACCGACCCACAACGTCCTGAGTCGAAGTCAGCAGCGCACCATCCCCACCATATACAGTGTTGACACTGCACTGCTTCCCCCTACTGAAACGCCGGATGGTGGAGAATCTCCTCGAAACCGTCTGAAAGTCGTTCTCCATGGCCTCCCCAAACTCCTCCCATGCCTTAGTTTTTGCCTCAGCAACCGCCGAAGCCGCATTCCGCTCGGCCTGCCGGTACCTATTAGCTGCCTCCAGAGTCCCACAGGACCACTGGTGTCCACCAACGGGTTCGGGGATTACTGTCACGACAGGCACCGACCACCTTACAGCCACAGCTCTGGTCAGCTGCCTCAACAATAGAGGCACGGAACATGGCCCATTCAGACTCAATGTCCCCCACCTCCCTCGGGACGTGGTCGAAGTTCTGCCGGAGGTGGGAGTTGAAGCTACTTCTGACAGGGGGCTCTGCCAGACGTTCCCAGCAGACCCTCACAACATGTTTGGGCCTACCAGGCCTGACCGGCATCCTCCCACACCATCGAAGCCAACTCACCACCAGGTGGTTATCAGTTGACAGCTCCACCCCTCTCCTCACCTGAGTGTCTAAGATATGTGGCCGCAAGTCCGACGACACAACCACAAAGTCGATCATCGAACTGAGGCCTAGGGTGTCCTGGTACCAAGTGCACATATGAACACCCCTATGCTTGAACATGGTGTTCGTTAACACTAGAATTACCAGAGCCTACGAAAAAACTCGTAGATCCGTCCCACCTTAAATTGCTTCACACTTCTCCATCAGCGTCTTTTGTCCTGTAAATGTGTCGATAAGCAGCAAACAGCAATCAGCCTGCTATCACATCCCCCACCGGCGCACAGTTTTCTCAGCTCAAATCTGTTTACCTGCGTGTCAGCAGCTTGGAGTTGTATAGAGTGAGAAGTCAAGCAAAATGACTCCTTTTATAAATACTATATCGTTATTTGGAACACATGCATTTCATGTGTGTTCCGTGTCTACAAAGATCTATGTAAACACATCGTTAAAACAGAAACGTTTTCATGTTTTAGTAATAATTGACAAAATGTAGACATGAAGTATATAATGTGTGAAGCCTGAATTCCAAATATCAAAGAAACACTTTCACAACAGGTACAAATTTAACAGAATAAATGAGCTTTTATTCAAAAATATAACTGCAAAAAAAAAAAAAACAACCCGCGTTTACCTGCGACATTGACACACAATTAGAACGACAGATTTGGTGGCGCAACAGTATCAGCTGCTGACTTGTAATCAAAGCTTCCCGGGTTCGATCCTGGGCAAGTCCGTTTTGAGAACTGAGCTGCTCGTGTTCTTACTATTTTAGAATAAAAACATACATTTGATTCCAGTCTGTAACAGCTGGTATAATTTATGATACTTGTAAAAGTTAGCTTTGTTTTTTTTTTCTATTCTGTTATTCTCTCAGCCGAGTTCACGTTCCCAACTCACCCACCCCCACCCGCATTTGACACTGCTGTTTTCACATAGACGCACTATAACAGAGGTATACTCAACTCATGCCGACGATTCTACATCGGATCAAGTATGCACTTTTGCCATCGCTGCACTATGTATATGTACATGGGAAGTTCTGCACTCGTGACTTTACGCTGTAGATCTGGCTCTTATATACAAATGACGGTCCATGTGCCCAAAACATTAACATTTATTTGTTACATTTATTTACAGCATAAAGTGACAAGTGAACTGCAAAGCTTCCTCTGTTTGATCGTCAAAGGCATGCTCACAAATTACACGTGTAATGTCACGAAAAATACCTGCTGACACTTTAGTACGCGAGCAATGGTACGAGAATGCAGTTAGACTTTTTTTGGGCACATACACGCTAGTGTTTAGATCTGGAAGGTGTAGCATTGGCGAAATAAATAACATGCGAGCTATAGCGCGTCTTTATGTGATCCAAATAAAAACACTTGAGCTATAGCAAGCTATAGGGCGTCTTTATGTGATCCAAATAAATAACATGTGAGCTATAGCGAGCTATAGCGCGTCTTTATGTGATCCAAATAAAAACATTTGTGCTATAGCGAGCTATAGCGCGTCTTTATGTGATCCATATAAATAACATGTGAGCTATAGCGCGTCTTTATGTGATCCAAATAAATAACATTTGAGTTATAGCGCATCTTTATGTGAAAACAGCAGTGTCAGATGGGGGGGGGGGGGTAGGATAGAATCGTGAACGCGACAGAGAATGAAACTGAATAAAAAAAAAAACAAAACAAAGCTAACCTTTACAAGTATCACACATTTACACCGGCTGTTACAGACTGACTGAGCACATTTTCTTATATTTGTACCTGTTGTGAAAGTGTTTCTTTGATATTTGGACTTTAGGCTTCACACATTATAAACTTCATGTCTACATTTTGTCAATTATTACTAAAACATGAAAAACGTTTCTGTTTTAACGATAGATCATTGTAGACACGGAACACACGCGAAATGCATGTGTTCCAAATAACGATATAGTATTTATAAAAGGTGTCATTTTGCTTGACTTCTCACTCTATACAACTCCAAGCAACTGACACGCAAGTAAACAGATTTGAGCTGAGAACTGTGCGACAGTGGGGGATGTGATAGTAGACTGCTTGCTGCTTATCAAACATTTACAGGACAAAAGACGCTGATGGAGAAGTGTGAAGCGATTTAAGGTGGGACGGATCTACGAGTTTTTTCGTAGGCTCTGGTAATTCTAGTGTTAAGGACAATCCATGACGAGCACAGAAGTCCAATAACAAAACACCACTCGGGTTCAGATCGGGGGGGCCATTCCTCCCAATCATGCCCTTCCAGGTCTCACTGTCATTGCCCACGTGAGCACTGAAGTCTCCCAGCAGTACGATGGAGTCCCCAGAAGGTATGCCCTCTAGCACCCCCTCCAAGGACTCCAACAAGGGTAGGTACTCCAAACTGCTGTTCGGTGCATACGCACAAACAACAGTTAGGACCCGTCCCCCCACCCGAAGACGGAGGGAGGCTACCCTCTCGTCCACCGGGGTAAATCCCAATGTACAGGCTCCAAGTCAGGGGGCAATAAGTATGCCCACACCCGCTCGGCGCCTCTCACCGGAGGAAACTCCAGAGTGGTAGAGAGTCCAGCCCCTCTGAAGGAGATTGGTTCCAGAGTCCAAGCTGTGCATCGAGGTGAGCTCGACTATATCTAGCCAGAACCTCTCAACCTCGCACACTAGCTCAGGCTCCTTCCCCTTCAGAGAGGTGACATTCCACGTCCCAAGAGCCAGCTTCTGTAGCCGAGGATCGGACCGCCAAGGTCCCCGCCTTCGGCCACCACCCAACTCACAATGCACCCGACCTCCTTGGCCTCTCCCATAGGTGGTGAGCCCATGGGAAGTCACGTCATCTAATTCTTAGAATCTCAAGATGCTCCCATTTACAATTCTTCCAGCATCTCCTGGATGTGACCCGGGTCTTATACCAGTGGTCCATGCCTTTTACAATTCCAGAGGTAGGTGCCCAAGGGACATCCTAACATTCCTAATCATCTCAACTAGGTCCTCTCAATCTTGAAAAGCAGTGATTCAACTATGAGGTCCCCATCTCATCAAAATTGAGAATGATAGAATTCTAACCTTAACTGCATCACACACAACAGTGAACCATTGCAGCACATGCCTGAGACTGCAGTCTAGCATAACCTGCAAAGAAAAACATAACTCTTACGCTCCAAAACTGAATACTGGCAAGTGCAGGATGTGAACATATCTCACTATGCAAATACAGGGACTGGATGACATGTAGCAATAGAAACCCCATATGTTTGAAGCCTAGTTCAATTGCCAAACATACTACAGGGTACATGACTAAGATTTTTCCACTAGTACACATACGATGAGTGGCAAATTTAAATATCTCCTGAAATATCTGTGTAATAACAGAACAATGATATACTGTTCCATGAACAAGATGCAACTTTCATTGCTGTTCCTGAATTTGAGGTTCAGCTTTCATATGTTGCTGAACCCTGGCATAAGCTTTCCCAAAAAGAATGAGGAGTGCGATTCCTCAAAAATTTGAACACACCCTCATGCCCACTTTGGGCTGCCAATCCCAAAGCACTATCCCTGCCTTCTTTACAACATCAATTAGGCAGGTTAGCTTAAACAATCTTAAGACATATAGTTTTTTCAGTATTTCTGGATATACTCTTTGCCTCGTGTTCTCAATCATACAGAGCTTTTTATTCACTGCAGTGACTTCAGTCACTCCAACAAATGCTTCTGGCACCACCTTCTCAGAAGAGAGAATGCTATAAACACCATGTTTAGAAGTTTGTCAAAGTGTTCCTTTCACTTCTCAGCAATATACCCAGTCGAGGTCACCATTTCTACACCACAGCCTGAGCAACAGCACCTCAATCCATTTCTGCGGAGTTGAAGGTTTGGTGTAGTTTACACACATATAAAAAATAAATCACTGGCAGAATGCCCAACTTATTCAGTGGTTTTGGGATACTGAATACCAGCTGGCTATAATCAATAAAACTTGCAATTGTAAAAAGTATGTCAGAATATAGAATCATTTGCATCACAGGTCAAGCCAGGCACACACTTTATTGTCACTCAGATAACCCATAGTCACAAACAGAGTAAAGAGGAATCAACCGTTTGATACTATAACTTGAAGATATAATGAAAAGTGTGTAAGCAAGACTGTGTTGTGCAAAGATGTTGATGTTACTGTGTCTCGAAAGGAATATCCATTTGGATCCTGCTCTTTTAAACAAATCTTAACTTCTAACAAAAAAAAGGTTGTGTAGGCTCAATGTATTCCACCTGCTTTCCTTCCAGTGCCTACAAATTTCCACACTCATGTCTGGGAAATAACTATTGAATAATCATCAAAGAATGAACATATTTTGTGACAAGGCATAACTGAATATGTTGCTGCATAATGGGTCATGAACAGGTCAGACCCAGGTCATTTAAACTCCTTAGCGTTAGACCTGAGTGTTACTCGGGCTGTAAAACCAGTGCTAAAACCGTTAGTCCCAAATGTCACTCGGGGAATGGAACAGATGCGTCTTGCTAAGACCAGACGTTTATTTGGGCTGTTAAAGTGCCAAAAGCATTATTGCGGAGTGTTACTTGGACAATAGTGTAGATGCGTCTTCTTCAAGCCTCATAATTGCATCTCGTAAGAAACGCTTCTCATCAGCAGTGATGACGAGGTGAATCTGTCTTCAGGCAGTGTAACAAAAAGTAACTCTGGGAATCTGAAAGTGACAGTCACATCACTTGCACATGTGCAGTGTGCTGTTCATATTGCTATTGTTATTATTATTAGTAGTAGTAGTATTCCTCCTACATTTCTGACTTTGTACGTTTTGCACGTTTTATAGTAGAAAGAAGAGATTTGATGAAAATGTAATTTTTTTTTCAAGACAAAAAAATGCAACGCTTTTTACATGGGTTTTTTTTGATAAATAAAATGTAACGTTAAGGAGGTTAAAGATGTCAATAAACACACACAATACTTGTAGAAAACATACACAAACACAATACAGTGTGCAAATTAAATTAAATTACAGGCCGTGACCCATGCTTCTGATTCTGTGAAGCAGCAGTGTTGTCCATCGAATCACTCCTCTAATGGAACACATATTGCCTAAATGTTCTGATCTGGGTCTCTGTTTACATTGGTGCAACATAAACACTATTGCTTTACTACAACCTGCAATTTACTTTCTAAAATCGGTTCCTTTTTTTAATTACTCTGAAAAGATGTTCATCTTAATATGCCATGTAGGTTTTCAACATAAAAAATGGTAAACAAACCTCTTAATTTATATGATCTACATGTTTTTGGCTCATACTGCAGACAAAATCAAATTTGCATCATTTACATTTTAATTCAAAACCATAATGGATGTGTGAGTAAACAAAATCAGGTGGTCCCTTTGTCTTCTGTGAGATGCTGGGTAAGTAAGGCTCTCTCAAAAATGATACATCCAAAATCCAAAGTATTCTTTACACAGGAAACACATACAGAGAATTAATCACACACCACAAACAAGTGACCACACTCAATTGAGTACATTAAATACCTGCTTAAAGTTTCTAGTATTAAACACAAGCACAATTAAAAAAGAAGAGCTAATGAAAAGGAAAAAAGATTCATAAAGCTCCACAAAGCATTTAAGTAACTGGGAAAACACATAATGTGCCTTCCTATAATTTTGCAGCTGAAAGTGTACAGTGTGCACAACAGCTTGATATGAAAGGAAATCAGCCGTCAACAGCAGTAACCTCTAGGTTTTGCTATCACTGTCTTTCCAAGCTGATAAAGCTAAACTGTTCCCTTTACCAACATTGTGTATTTTGGAATGCTTCCAAGTAATTCTTGTCACAAGTGAGATGTCTGTGGAATTTTGTTGGCACAGTGTTCCTGATAACAGAAATTTCTTGAAAATTAAGATCTCTCTTTTTAAGTAAATACATTCATGCATGTATCTATACATATTAATAAAAGGCAAAGCCCTCACTGACTCACTGACTGACTGACTGACTGACTGACTGACTGACTCATCACTAATTCTCGAACTTCCCGTGTAGGTGGAAGGCTGAAATTTGGCAGGCTCATTCCTTACAGCTTACTTACAAAAGTTAGGCAGGTTTCCTTTCGAAATTCTACGCGTAATGGTCATAACTGGAAGATGTTTTTTGTCCATATACTCTAATGGAGGAGGCGGAGTCACGTATCGCGTCATCACGCCTCCTACGTAATCACGTGAACTAAAAACAAGGAAGAGATTTACAGCACAAGTCAAAAGCGGGAACGAAGGTAAATGACGTTAATTTTTGAGTGTCTTTTAATACTGTGTAAGCATACATATTAACACATGTGCAATTAAACGTGTGCATTTACGGGGTGATTTCTCAGGCTTAAAAGCTCGCCTTTTATCAAACGCGGGAACAAAGGTAAATGACGTTGTTCACTGTCTTTTAAAACTGTGTAAGCATACATATTAACACACGTGCAATTAAACGTGTGCATTTACGGGGTGATTTCCCAGGCTTAAAAGCTCGCCTTTTACTAAAAAGGTAAATGCAAAACTATTTTCAATCATTCTATGATCTGCTTCTCACAACTGAAGGCACCGTGGCTGATGTTACGCCACTTGCTGGCCAACCATAAGCGTTACCTGGTAGGTAACCAGCCACTCACTTCACTCCCTTACGGGAATCGAACCTCTGAGGTTTTCTTTTGTTCTTAATTAAAATTTAAAAGCAATACTTCACCGCTGCTAAGCCCCTCTAGCGCTGACGTCCGAGGTTCGATTACCGTAAGCAAGTGCAGTGAGTGTGTACGCCTGATGAGCCAAGAATAAGGGGGAAAGACGTGTCCCGTACTCTTTGCATTATTTGACAGTAAACTATTTTCAACCATTCCATGATCTGCTTCTCACAACTGAAGGCACCGTGGCTGATGTTACCTCACTTGCTGGCCAACAATAAGCGTTACCTGGTAGGTAACCAGCCACTCACTTCACTCCCTTACGGGAATCGAACCTCGGACGTCAGCGCTACAGGCAAAGCCCCTAAAATTGCACCACGGCATGTGGTTCGTTTATTTGACAACATGTAGATCGGGGTAATTACATTCACGGCATTCGCAGTCTGATTCACAATCTGATTGTATGGGTGGTTACCTACTAGGTAACGCTTATAGTTGGCCACCAAGTCAGGTCGAAGTGATCACTCGAGTGAAGGCAGCTTCACAAAAAAACAGATCCTTAACAAACTGTTATTAATATATTTTCCCTCAATTTAAAAAGGTTTTGTTTTCTTCTTAATAAAAATTTAAAAGCGGTACTTCGCCGGTGCGAAGCGCGTGGATTTGACCGACTGACACATACAGACATATTCATGAGTGCAGGTACTTCGGAAAGAAAGCACCGTGTAAACCTAAAGTTTAAATTAAGTTCATAGACCTACAAAAGGTTGCCATTCATTTGAGGCAAGATTGCTTTTCTTCTGTACAACTATACGTTGCATTCTCAAGAGTGTGCTTGCACGGCTTCGGATATAGATATATATATATATATATATATATATGTATGTATGTCTATATATAAATATGTAAGCTTATAAGTACTGCCTTACTTCTCTTTAAGAAAGGAAGATGTAATGATACTTGATTTAAACGATTCCATGTCTTCCTGGGTTTGCTTAGCTTATTGTCAATATCTTTACACCTTTTTTTAAGACTTATTGACTGAAACGGGCTTTCACGAAAAAAGTTAGGGCTTTGCTACAGGATACACCCTCCACAAGTTAAGCAAGTAAAAATAAAATATATATTTCTGTTTTATTTAAACCTTTTAAGTTCGTATGCATAGCCCCATTTGGCTGTTTAATATTTTTTTTCTTTCTTCAGTAATATTTAATCTCCTTAACTTTTACTTTTTTTGTATCTCTTTAGTAATATTTTAGTGTAAAAGGATAACCAGTATTTAAACCTTTTATGTTACTTTATAAATTTATTTTACACAATGTTGAAAAATTAATAAGAAAGCTACATATTTTGGCAGCTGAATGAAATGAAAAAAGCTCTCCAAGAAAAAACGTCAATGAAGAAGAAACAGTTTGCACTATCTAAAAATGAGAAACCCTCATTTATAAAAGTTTGCTGCAGATGACTTAACTGAAAATAAATTAATAGTTCCTATGTGTATAATACATATTTATCTATTTTACTTATGCCTTTATTCCAGCAACTTGCAACATCTGAGGTACAATTTGTTACATTGCTTTTGTTTTTTGCAGCACAGGCAGGTGAAGTGACTTCCTCAGGGTCACACAGTGGTGTCAGTACCAGGATTTGAACTGACAAGCTCCGGGTTTACTGAAATATTACTGAAGAAAGAAAAAAAACGAAAACGGGCAAATAGGGCTATGCATACAGATGTCCATCCATCCATTATCCAACCCGCTATATCCTAAATACAGGAGCCAATAAGTAGATATGTATATATACAGTATATATATATATATATATATATATATATATATATATATATGTTGAAATAGTTTACTGTCAAATAAATGCAAAGAGTACACGACACGTGTTTCGCCCTCATTCTGGGCTCATCAGGTGTACACACTCCACTGCACTCCCTCTCGGGAACCTAACCCCGAGAGGGAGTGCAGTGGAGTGTGTACACCTGATGAGCCCAGAATGAGGGCGAAACACGTGTCGTGTACTCTTTGCATTTATTTGACAGTAAACTATTTCAACCATTCTATGATCTGCTCCTCACAAACTGAGGGCACCGTGGCAGATGTTAGCAGATTGCTGGCCAACCACAAGCGTTACCTGGTAGGTAACCACCCATACAATTAGATTGTGACACAGACTACGAATGCAGTGAATATATATATATATATATATATATATATATATGTCTATATTTATATCTATATATATATATATGTAGATATGTAAATTTGTATATGTATATATATATATATGTATATGTGGATGTGTATATGTATATATATGTATATGTAGATATGTGTATATGTAGATATGTATATATATGTATATATGTTTATGTATATATATAGTTACATAACCTCTTTAACACACTACGTCTCCTCTGCGAAACGCGGGTATTTTGCTATATGTAGATATCTGTATATGTAGATATGTATATATATGTATATATGTATATATATATATGTTTACATAACCTCTTTAACACACTACTTCTCCGCTGCGAAGCGCGGGTATTTTGCTATATATATATATATATATATATATATATATATATATATAGTGAAATACGTTTAACGCGAAAACGCTTAAGATGAAATATCGGTTAACACGAAATAATACAACGGTCCCGACAAACTACTATGTATTTTCATGCATTTTTTTCTCTTAACACGAAACGAAAATCGCTTAACACGAAAAGATTTCCCTTCTGGGAATGAACAAAATGCGGAAAACACCAGCCGCGCAGGCGAGATTTAAGAGGGGTGTGAAATAAAGGAGGCTAACTTGGCTTTGAAATACCCTCGGAATAGCCTGTGACACGAGCCAATTTTGTTTATCTAAGCTACTTTCACCCTCCACCCCTACAAACGCCACACAAAAACATCTCATCTCTCATCAATTAGCTTTGGAATTCGGTGACGAGTACATCGCAGTGTGAGTAAAAATCAGTGAGTATGGTTCGCGTTTTTTTTTCTATTTTAGAAGAATTTTTTTTTACGAGCACAATGGCAAAAGAGCTCAGGGGGAAAGCAAACTGCTATTTCGGTTAAAATGAAGATGGAGCTTCTTAAGGCTGTTGATCAAAAACAGAAGACGAAAATGGAAATCTGTAAAGATTTTGATATTGCTATCTCTACATTATCAACAATACAGTAATTAAAAAAAAAAAAAAAAAAGAGAGCAAATTACGGAAATGTTTGAACGGAGTAAGTTTGAGCCAGAGCGAAAATGGATGAGAACGGCCAAGCACGAGGATTTAGAGACGGCTTTACTTGTTTGGTTCAAACAAGCGAGATCTCAGAATGCTCCCATTTTTATTAAATACATGCATATATACATATCTATGTAAATAAAATGTACTCTAATAAACTTAATTTTGTTGAATATACTGCATGTTTTTTTTTTTTTTGTAATATCCTTTAACACGAAATTCTTTTAACATGAAAAAATATTTCAGTCCCCTCAGTTTCGTGTTAAACGATTTTCATTGTGTATATATATATATATATATATATGACAGCAACACTCATAACAATAACACAATTACATATATATATATGTAGATATGTATATATATATATGTGTCAATCAATCTATGTATGTATGTCTAGATATGTATATATATGTAGATATGTATATATATGTGTATATATATGTAGATGTGTATATATGTAAATATGTAAATATTTATGTATATATATGTGTCTGTGTGTATATATATATATATATATATATATATATATATATATATATATATATATATATATACAGTATATATATATATATATGTGTATATATATATATATATATTATATATATATATATATATGTGTGTGTGTGTGTGTATGTATGTGTGTGTGTTTATGTATGTGTGTATATATATGTTGATATGTATATATATGTGGATGTGTATATGTATGTATATGTAGATATGTGTATATGTAGATATGTATATATATGTGGAAGAGAAGGTCTGTGATACGGTTTGCATATTTGCAGTTGGAGATCCACATAGGGAGAAAAAACGAATCACGTATCATAAAATAGTTTTATTCCTGAGCTTTCAACCCCTATCAGGGGTCTTCATCAGAGGATAATGCTTAGACTTATAAGAATCAAAGGCAATATATAGCAACATATTCAGTATTGGGGGGGGTGGAGGTGACTAAGTCAGTATGATCAAGTGGGGGGGGGGGGGTTGTATAGTTTAATTAATGTGTATATGTCCTTCTTAAGTTGGCATATGCTGGGTTTATGTCCAAGTGTCTGTTGATGGCGTTTTCATCTGATAGCCAAGACTCGGCCAACTCTCTGGCGCTTTTTGTACTGGCCTTAAATTTTACTTTTACGTTGTCCCAGTTGAATGTGTGTCCTGTCGATTTAGTATGTGCATATATCAAAGATAGTGCGTCCTTTCTTCTAACGGCATTGCGATGTTCCTGTACACGTGTCAGAAGGCACGGCACACACCCTGACCAAGTGGGGCATCAGAATAGCACATAAACCCACCAACAATCTGCGCATGGTCCTGTTTAATGCTAAAAACAAGAAATCGACAGCCGAAACACGAAACGCAGTTTACAGTATTCCATGCAATTCTTGCTCAGCTGTATACATAGGACAAACGTCAAAAAAAATCTCAACACGTGTACAGGAACATCGCAACGCCGTCAGAAGAAAGGACGCACTATCTTTGATATATGCACATACTGAATCGACAGGACACACATTCAACTGGGACAACGTAAAAGTAAAATTTAAGGCCAGTACAAAAAGCGCCAGAGAGTTGGCCGAGTCTTGGCTATCAGATGAAAACAGCCATCAACAGACACTTGGACATAAACCCAGCAACACGTACCGCTTAGAATTAAGGCCAACTCCCGCATGGAGTTTGCTAAAAGACACCTGAAGGACTCTGAGATGGTGAGAAATAAGATTCTCTGGTCTGATGAGACCAAGATAGAACTTTTTGGCCTTAATTCTAAGCGGTATGTGTGGAGACAACCAGGCACTGCTCATCACTTGTCCAATACAGTTCCCACAGTGAAGCACGGCGGTGGCAGCATCATGCTGTGGGGGTGTTTTTCAGCTGCAGGGTCAGGACGACTGGTTGCAATCGAGGGAAAGATGAATGCGGCCAAGTACAGGGATATCCTGGACAAAAACCTTCTCCAGAGTGCTAAGGACCTCAGACTGGGCCGAAGGTTTACCTTCCAACAAGACAATGGCCCTAAGCACACAGCTAAAATAACGAAGGAGTGGCTTCACAACAACTCTGACTGTTCTTGAATGGCCCACTCAGAGCCCTGACTTAAACCCAATTGAGCATCTCTGGAGAGACCTAAAAATGGCTGTCCAACAACGTTTACCATCCAACCTGACAGAACTGGAGAGGATCTGCAAGGAGGAATGGCAGAGGATCCCCAAATCCAGGTGTGAAAAACTTGTTGCATCTTTCCCAAGAAGACTCATGGCTGTATTAGCTCAAAAGGGTGCTTCTACTAAATACTGAGCAAAGGGTCTGAATACTTAGGACCATGTGATATTTCAGTTTTTCTTTTTTAATAAATCTGCAACAATTTCAAAAATTCTTTTTTTTGTCTGTCAATATGGGGTGCTGTGTGTACATTAATGAGGGAAAAAATTAATTTAAATGATTTTAGCAAATGGCTGCAATATGACAAAGAGTGAAAAACTGAAGGGGGTCTGAATACTTTCCGTACCCACTGTATATATACATACATACATACATACATACATATACACACATACATGCACTTACAATAACATAGAAATCAATATAAACAACATTAACATCATTATCATATGAGAATATGAAGTAATATATAAGAAGCACATTTCATATAAATATAAATTATTAAACAGTAAAATCTTCTTCTGTAATTTGCTACCGTGGCAATTTGTTTGTCTGTCCAGGATTTTAAATCACCTGTAGCTCGCAAACCGTTTCACCTATTGACTTGAAATCTGGTACACATATAGTACGTCACGTCTGCTATCCACTTTATGGGTGATGATTGTATTACTCTTTTTATCTTTATTTTATTTTATTGTAGAATCAACTCCTATCTGCGCACACCAGGGCGGCCGTGGGCGGATGCGTACGGTGTATTCACTTCATGTTATCGTGCATTGCGCTGTCACTGGTATTTTGATAAAAGAATTTGAACAACATATAAGAAGCGTATAAATTATTAAACAGTAAAACATTAACATTTAAGAAGTAAAGTTACATTGAGTACTACTGCAGTGCCTTCGGGTATACCTCATTTTTTCTTTGCCCATTACATGCTTAAATGTATACATTTTTTGGTGTACCTACCCGAGAACACGCGACATATAACCGAGCGTGGGAGAAGCATGGATTTTAAACACGCGTTGAGTTCATCTGCTGGTCTCCCTCGTGGAATAACTGGTAATGTTTGACTAAAATCTACAGCGAGTAAAACGACATTACCTCCTTTTTTTTTTTTTTACGATCTCTGAGATCTTGCTTTTTTCGGTTCAAGGCTTCATAAGCTCTTTTATGTTCCATGGTGTACTTACCTCAAACCATCATCTTTGAATGTTGCAAGACTTTCGCCTTGTATGTAGATCGGGGTAATTACATTCATTGCATTCCTAGTCTGAATCACAATCTGATTGTATGGGTGGTTACCTGGCAGGTAACGCTTATGCTTGGTCATCAAGTCGTCTAACATCCGCTACGTGCCCTCTTTTAATTGCGAGAAGCAGATATATATAGCCAAATTCTCGCGCTTCGTTGCGGCAAAGTACTGCTTTTAAATTTTTATTAAGAAGAAAAGAAAACCTTTTTAAACGGATCGAAAATATACCAATAACAATTTGTTAAGGATCTGTTTTTTTGTGAAGCTCCCTTTTCACAGCTGTCGCGCTACGGCGTGTGTTTCGTTTATTTGACAGTATGTAGATCGTGGTAATTACATTCATGGCCTTCGTTTTCTGAATCACAATCTGATTGTATGGGTGGTTACCTGCCAGGTCACACTTGTGGTTTGTCAGCAACTCGCCTTACGTCTGCCACGTGCCCTCTTTCTGTTCCCAGAAGCAGATCATAGAATGGTTTTAATAGTTTACTTTCAAATAATGCAAAGAGTATGCGACATGTGTTTCTCCCTAATTCTGGGCTCATCAGGCGTACACACTCACTGCATCTGCTCTCGGGAATCGAATCTCTATCGTCAGCGCCACAGGTGAAGCCCCTAACGTTGCGCTACGGCGTGTGGTTCGTTTATACCTCGTGTCTTCTCATTAAACTTTTATCTCGCGAATATGTTATTGCAATCCGCAGTGGGAGCGTTACTATAAACTTAATTTAAACTTACGTTTTACACCATGCTTTTTTCCCTTATGAAGATGCTTGTATGCTTCACTCGCTCGCTTCTTATTGTTTCGCTCCCTTCTCAATTGTTTAATGAATTTTTTGTTCTTCGCTGTTTGCGGCTCCTCCTTCATTTCTCCCTACTGCATTTACAGTCTTTTCACGTGATTACGTGGGAGGCGTGATGACGTGACACTCAACTCCTCCTCCCACGGCCATCGAGCTGCCGTCCATTACAGTATATTGTGAAAAAAGAGGTTCCAGTTATGACCATTACGCGTTGAATTTCGAAATGAAACCTGCCTAACTTTTGTAAGTAAGCTGTAAGGAATCAGCCTGCCAAATTTCAGCCTTCCACCTACACGGGTAGTTGCAGAATTAGTGATGAGTCAGTCAGTCAGTCAGTCAGTCAGTCAAGTCAGTGAGGGCTTTGCCTTTTATTAATTAGTATAGATTCACTAAGCCGCCGACAAGTAGACACCCATGGAAAGCACGCAAGACAGCCACGACCACTGTGTAAAACAGTTTGCGAGGGGTATCCCATGGGATCCTTAAAACAAACCTTTAAAACTGAGGTTAAAACACAATGAAGGAAGCAGTCTTTAAAAACCAATAAGCCCTGTGCCTCTTTTTCATTAGCGTCTCACCTGCTTCACCGATGCAGGCCCTGCAACAGTCGAGACGCTCTCTCAGTAGCTGACCTTCTCTGTGCCTGACTCCACTACTGTCAGTTGCCTGATTAAAAATGGCCTTTTGAAGGGGAGCTGTGGACCCGCTATACCACAGGATCACCTGTGACATTGCCTTCACATTGTTTTCCTTTTATTTATGATCCCGTCGAGCAGATCAGACACCCAGGCAAACAACACTGAATAATCAATAGCTGCAACTACTGTGCCCGCCCCAACTCCTCACCTGAGTCAGTTTCGTCTGTGTTCAGCAGCGTTTCCCAAACTCGGTCCTGGTGAACCCCTGTGGATGCAGGGTTTTGTTCCAACCAGATTCCTAATCATTAATGCCGGTGAAACTCATCAGGGATAAGTCGGTTTTTCAAATGCAGCCATGTAGCAGATTAGTCTAGCAGGATGTAATAATCCGAGATGAATGCGCGCCCCCGCGCTGAGTGAAAAGCCAATGTATATTGAGTGTAGAAAACATGATCAGCAAGTCTTTGATAGGCTGCAACAAAATGATGAAAGAACGGGCGCAGTTTTTTCTCACAAGCTGGGTGGGTGGGTGTTAGTTAGTTAATTAGTTACTCGAAGGATTTCAAGATTTAATATGCACAAGCGGTAACACTGCAAAAGCAGCCCAAACCAGAAAAGACGGCTGGCAAAAAGTGGCCGACAAATTAAACGCGTGTGCATTGTACTTACTGAAAGCAGCGTTACGGATTTTGCAAATGTTCCTTTTTGTCCCTCTGTTTAAAAAACATTTAAAAAGCGGCGTAATTATGCGGTGTATACTATGCCGCGGGTTGGTATGCAGCATGTAAAACAGTTTGTCGCGGATAATTTGCCTTTTACTTTAACACGAAGGCAATTTCCTGTTAGATTTGCCTTTGCGATGACAATTAATAAGGCACAGGGCCAAACTTTCAAAAAGATGTGCATGTATCTGCCAAAACCAGTTTTCAGTCATAGACAGTTGTATGTTGCTCTCTCCAGACTTCCATCTTTTCATTCACTTACTGGTATGCCTGCAGGAACACGTGCAGCGAGCAAGCGAGCGACACACACACACATACAGGCGCGCACGAGAGAGAGCGAGCACTGGACGCATAAGAATAATAATACTTCATTACATTGATATACCGGTGTTTTCAGTATTCAAAGCACTATTCACACAGGGAGAAACCGGGAAGCGAACCCAAAATCTTCCACAGTCTCCTTACTGCAAAGCAGCAACACTACCACTGTGCTACAAGGCAGTTAAAGAATGCACCGGGCTCGATTTTGTTTTCACTTCTGTTTACAGCGATCGGATCGTAGCATGCATTATTGCAATGTTACTTTTCTTGGTGGCTTATTACATTACGGATGTTTCACATGTTAATTTTTTTCCCTGTGCTTAAAAGACATTAAAAAAAAGTGTTTCTCAACTGTGACTCCGGAACAACTCAGTACGTCAGCTATATTAAGCGTCAACAACGAAGACTCGCTACACCTTAATGAACAAGTGCTGAAACTTATCCCTACCGACGAAGTAACTTTCACCAGCGTGGCCTCCATCGTCACAGACGATCCCGCTTTCAGTCACGGACAATTGTATGTTGCTCTCTCCAGAGGTCCATCTTTTCATTCACTCACAGTGGCATCCACAAACCCACCCCATTTGGACAACTGTGTCGTTCAGGTTGTGTTCACCCATCAACACATAATTATGCGGCGTGCTACGCCGCGGGTTGGCTAGTACGTCCATATTCTTACCCACTTTATCTAGGCTACAGTTTCAGGGAGGTGGTAACTATCCCAGAACCATTGGCTAGAAGGGAACACTCATATGAACAACTACACAAGGCAAATTTAAAGTCTTCAAAAAACCCAACATATACATCTTTCTGGGACATATGAAAAAAGTTTGAGTAACTAAGGATAAACCCAAGAAGGCAGGAGGACATGCAACTCCCAGCCAGAGAATGGACCTCAAAACTCTGGAGATGTGAGAATGCAGCATTAACCACTGTGCTACCCTGATACCCCTGAAATAATAAAACATTTTTTTAAATGTATTAAGATCTGCTTTTATTTTTTGTTTGCTGTATAAGTTTTTTACAATTTGGGACTATAAAAGTGATATCACAATATATATCAGTGTCAGGATATTATTTGAAGTATGAACAGAATATGACCAGAGATATCAGGGGTGGAGGATCTAATACAGTAATATAGTATAGTGTACGATAAAGCATTGTTGACACATTAATATGTAACCTTTTTTTTAATTACATTCTGATTTTTTTAAACTTTTATGTGTATGAATATATATATATATATATATATATATATATATATAGGGCAGCATGGTGGTGCAGTGGGTAGCGCTGCTGCCTCGCAGTTGGGAGACCTGGGTTCGCTTCCCGGGTCCTCCCTGCGTGGAGTTTGCATGTTCTCCCCGTGTCTGCGTGGGTTTCCTCCGGGCGCTCCGGTTTCCTCCCACAGTCCAAAGACATGCTGGTTAGGTGGATTGGCGATTCTAAATTGGCCCTAGTGTGTGCTTGGTGTGTGGGTGTGTTTGTGTGTGTCCTGCGGTGGGTTGGCACCCCGCCTGGGACTGGTTCCTGCCTTGTGCCCTGTGTTGGATGGGATTGGCTCCAGCAGACCCCCGTAACCCTGTGTTCGGATTCAGCGGGTTGGAAAATGGATGGATGGTGTATGTACATATATATATATATATATATATATATATATATATATATATATATATATATATATATTACACACACACACACAAGTATAGGAAACAGTGATGTTCCATCATACAGTAAATGCATAAATGTTTAACAATATGTAATTCAGCAGACAGCATAACTTAAATGTTACCACTGTTGTTCAGACGTTTCTATGCTAAATGTCTCTATCCATGTTTAAGTAAACTATTTCACAATGACCAACTTAATATAAATCGTGCACTTTACAAATACTGTCACTAAAGTAGATAACTCAGGCAAACTATAATCTCGGTCTCTCTTGTGACAATTAATCTGTCCTGTTATGATATTTTAATAGTTCTGAAGTTTGAATTTTATATCTTAAAGTAATTAAGCACATTTAGCAAAGTTTATTATGTAATGTTTTCAAGTAACCTAGGGCAGCTAAGGCAGGATGCAAGCAGACTACATTAGGCTGTCGGCAGGAAACTACATGTTTTATATACTACATTAGAAAGGAAGCTGCCTTCAGCTTCTGTGCTTATACAGAAAGGAGCAGAAAATAGCAAAGCTCACATGCAATGCAGGAAATTAATTATCTGTCTATAGGACAATTGTATATGTTGCAGCTGACCATGTTTACTTATAATTTAGTATTATTCATTTTTTTCCAGCAACTGGAAGTAGCCAATGATGATAAACTTTGCATGATGTAAGTAATCTAATTTTTGAACTTTTACTTGTGTATAAAAAGACCCCAGATAGCAGAAAACCAGTGGGCATCTTGTTACACAATGCTGTGTGCATTTAGTTAGAGCGTCCTGTGATATGAGTGCTACCTCTTCAAAGAGAATAAATTGTTTGATTTAAACTTCCTTCTGCCTGTTTTCTTGTAGAGGTCTTGGGTCACCCATTACTACCACATTCTCCATCTTTCTCTCTAGCCCCAGCTACCAGGAGAGCTTAAAGGACAACAGATATCTGATAGCAAGTAAGCAAGAAAACAGATGAAATTTTGTGTCATCTGCAAGCTGCTGCAAATGCTTTGTCTCCTTTACTGACTGGTCAAAATGCACTATAGAACTTTATTAAAAAGTAGGCTATCAGCAAAAGAAAAGAAATTGTAGTTAAAATGAAAAAAGCATGTGGTTTCAAAAGCACTGCAGAACTATTGTCTTTCATGATTAACATTGGAACTTTTAATAGTACTTGTGTATTGAAAATCGTTTAACTTTTGTGTATAAACATTTAATAAGATATTGTTAAATATATGTAGTCCCAAGAATTTTAAAAGCATATTTGCTATTGTTTTGACCCACTTTTCCACTGTTTTGTTATTTGTACAGCTGACCATGCTTGTCTAAGCAAACATTGGAAAAGCAACATTCAGTCTTATTCAAATTTTCACATATTATAGTTCTTGCTGGGGAATTTTCCCTGGATACTGCAGTAGTCCTCCCACATTCCAAAGATGTGTGATAAATGAACTCAGCATTCTAATTTGGTCCTGTGTTTGTAAATGTGCCGCGATAGACTGGCATCCTATCCAGTGTTGTTTCCTGCCTCACACCCAATGCGATCAGCACAGGCTCTAGTTTCCTGTGACCCTAAAAATGGATTGCAGGCATTCAGTAAATTAATGCATACATGAGCAGAAAATGACAAAACTGCTAGTGAAATTCATTTTGCACAATATTTTCCTACCACTTTGCAGAACTACATTATACATTTGCCAACATTTTTTTTCATTATTTTGAAAACAGAGCTACTTTCACTGTTTTTTCATTTAACATACTGAAATTTAAGAACAGTTTACAAAAGTAATATAAACAGGAAGGTATTTCAATGTTTCGTTGAAACAACAGAACCACCAATGTTTTTTGTTCTGCTAAGTTCAATACATTGAAATGTTTTGGCATATAAATAATAACCACAGTCCAGACACACTTCATTAAAATAGAGTAGATCACTAAACACAACACACGAAAAGAAATACAGTTCACCCTTCTGTAAGCATATAATAATTAATTTTAACTGAAGCATATAGTGCACTGTATATATAATGTGACAAGTAAGGAAAATTCTGGAGGGAGAACACAAAAGACAGATGAGGAAGCAATATTTAATGAAAATAAGGCAAAGGCTAAACTGGGAACAGCTAGAAATAGTGACATAGTGTATAAAATACCCAAAAAAATTATGAAGGGAAAAAGCAGTTTTTATTTGACAACAATTCTCTTGTGGATATTTCATACTCTATAATGTTTTACAACACACATCTTGCACATATTACAAATGACATACTGTACTTCAGCATAGTTGGCACTTCACTGATACTGGAACTGGCATTTTAAAAGTTAAACTACATTTATCACCAAGCAGAAGCAAATTATGAAGAAGGTACCAGTCCAATGCAGGGCATATTCAGATGCACACCAATATACAAACCATGCTAATTTAAAGTGGCCCATTTAACATGTTTTAGAGTGTATTCAGGAAGGGGAAAATGTGCTCGACTCCAAATAAAAGTTACTGGGCAATGATTCAAACTGAGGTTACTGTAGCTTAGAATCAGGTAAAATACTAAGTAGAAAGCATCGTCCATCCATCCATCCATTTTCCAACCCGCTAAATCCGAACACAGGGTCACGGGGGTCTGCTGGAGCCAATCCCAGCCAACACAGGGCACAAGGCAGGAACCAATCCCAGGCAGGGTGCCAACCCACCGCAGTAAAAAGCATCACTAAATACATATTGCCTAGACCACAGACTCAACTAATGCAGAACATTCACTCAATTGTTTGACAGATTTCATTATATTATTCTGGCATCATCAAGATCAAGCCAAAAATGGTGCCATTTAAAAGTTTAGCCTTTTCAAAAAGTACTTAAAATCACTTGCACAATGCACAGTAGCTTAAAGACAGTGCAACAATGCTACCCATGACTGCGTAGCTAAGTACAACTCTAACACCATCCTCAAGTTTGCTGACGATACCACTGTAATAGGTCTGATCAGCGAGGACAATGAGACGGCCTACAGGGAGGAGGTCAGACTCCTGGCAGAATGGTGTCAGGACAACAACCTCACCCTCAACGTTAACAAAACTAAGGAGTTGATTGTGGATTTCTGCAAACAGGCAACAGAGCACAGCCCCATCTACATCGGAGGTGAGGCTGTGGAGCAGGTCAACAGCTTTAGGTTCCTCGGAGTCAACCTTACTGATGACCTTAAATAGTCAAATCACACTGCGGCAGTAGTCAAGAAAGTCCAACAATGCCTCTAACTTCCTCAGGAGACTGAGTAAGTCCGGATGTCCGATACAACCCTATGCAGATTCTATAGGTGTACTGTGGAATCCATCCTGACAGGATGCATCACATACATCCTGGTACAGCAACTGCTCAGTTCAGGACTTCAGAGCTCTGCAGCGTGTGGTGAATACAGCACAGCAGATCATGGGCACACAGCTCCCTGTGATCCATGACATCCACACTACACACCGTCTCAGAAAAGTGAACTGTATCAGGCGGGATCCCAGCCAACCTGCACTGTCACTTTTCACACTCCTCCCATCTGGGAAGCTACTAAAGTCCATTCGGACGTGCATCTCCAGGTTCAGGAATAGTTTCTACCCAACTGCAATCCAGACTCATGAACAATCAGTAACCTTGTGTCACCTCCACTGCTACCTGCACATATACTTCTGCCACTGTCTCTATTTATTCCTAGGATTCTGGTTTTATTTATTTACTTATTGTATTAATTTATTTATTGTGTGGTTTTTTTTGTCTAAGTTCACTGTCTGCTGGGGCACATGCAAGCAAGCATTTCATTGTACCTGGTACTTGTACTTGTACACATGACAATAAAGAATTGAATTGAATTGAACTGAACTGAATTGAACAGTGGAGAGTTCCAACCATCATACCTGAAGTTACTTACCATTCAGTTGCTAAGGGTAGTATAATGAAGTATTGTAAATTCTATATTTTTTAATAAATTATGCATTTTCCTAATTGAATATGTGGAGCACAGAATGCCAGTCATGTTGTCTTTGATATTATATGGATTTTTCAATCCAAACGAATGATGCAACAATGTCAATAAAAACTGCACCATTACATAAGTACTAATCAAATGAAAACATTACGCCAAGGTTCATAAAATTTACAAAACGTAACACACCAAAAATAAAGCTAGTACACATATCCGCCTTTGGAATATTAAAAGAATATAAACAATAAACACTAAATCCTATGTCTTTTGAAAAGGAATTCTTGGCAGCAGCATATTGTACATTATTAACAACAATTTATTTCTTGTATAGCCTGAATATAACACAAGGAATGCCTTCAGGGTTTTTAAGAGACCCTGTTTTTTGATAAAGGCTCGACTCTCTACGAAGACAAGAAAAAACTCCCCATAAAACCTTGTAGGGGAAAAAAATAAATCTTGGGAAGGGCAATTCAGAGAGAGACCCTTTCCCAGGTAGGCTGGGGGTACAATGGGTGTAAAAAAAATGGGATAAATACAACACACAAAGCAGAATATAAGTAATACTCTTCACAGAGCTACAGTTAGGTCCATAAATATTTGGACAGAGACAACTTTTTTCTAATTTTGGTTCTGTACATTACCACAATGAATTTTAAATGAAACAACTCAGATGCAGTTGAAGTGCAGACTTTCAGCTTTAATTCAGTGGGGTGAACAAAATGGTTGCATAAAAATGTGAGGCAACTAAAGCATTTTTTAACACAAGAAAAGCCTCACATTTTTATGCAACCCCACTGAATTAAAGCTGAAAGTCTGCACTTCAACTGCATCTGAGTTGTTTCATTTAAAATTCATTGTGGTAATGTACAGAACCAAAATTAGAAAAAAGTTGTCTCTGTCCAAATATTTATGGACCTAACTGTAGGTGGCCTTTATATCATTGCAACCTCAGAAATACAATAGTGCAAACTACTTTGTTCTTCCACTGCGGTCCTTACCAAGAGCAGGCACTGAGTGATGCAATAGCTCTTAAGACAAAATGCAAAGATAGATTATACAACTCACTAAATACAGAACTATCACATAAAATGATACATATTTGTTAAAATACATCAAAAACAAAGTTGAAACTAAATCACATAAATGAAAAACAACAATATCTGCCCACTGGTTAATTGTTGAACCATAGCCAGATTGTAGAAAACAAGTCAGACAAGTTAGACACAAGTCCTTATTATTATCATCATCATTATTGGATAAGCTGTACTTCAAGAATTGCGTCAGGAGATTACAATGGAGGTCAAACCCTGTTAAAAGAACACCAGTCCTTGCTGATTATTTTCTATTAAAACACAAGTTAAGACAATGTACTGTATGCATGGTGCAACATTCAGGTGCATTCAGCGGCTAAGTTAACTGATTTGAAAAGTTGGAGCATTTCACATTTTTTATTTACTTCATCCAAGAGCCAGTTATTACATTTTTGTTTATGAAATAGTTTTGTAACTGAGCCGTTTCCTAAAGTAATAACGATAATGGAGTACATTTTGCATATTTTATGCAATTAAAGTGATGTGATAATGGTGTCAATTGATGTGTGTGAGCGGTGGAAGGTCTGTGACCAACTGCTGTTTAATTTTCTAAAAGAGAACATTTTTGAAAATATACCTAATAGAGTAGTATCAAATAATTAGCAATTGAAAATTTTCTATTAATACAAAATGACCAATACTAGCATAAAATAACTATCAATATTGCCCTATGAAAGGAGAAAATGAACTGAAACAAGTTCTGCATCCAGCTTTTAATATTAGTTATATACATAAGAAGAACTTGAAAAGGAACTGATTTAATGCATAATGGTAAAATGAAGGGTTCACAATTAGCAGGAAGATCTGGGGTTTATGTGATTGTTCGTGTGTATCTTGGACTGAAAGTTCAAGGGTTGGGTGCCAGAGATCAGGAGCTTAAGCCTTTAAACCATCCCACCTCTCAATGCCACTGTCTGTTTCTAAACCTGTCCTATGTTTGTATCAGATAGAGTAGCTGTACCTTTCACATGTTATTAATTAGTCCAAACACCATTAAGCTGCAGGTTGACAACATCGGTCCTTTTACAATAATCATCTGCAGATAATATTATGTAGTCTTACATATACTTATATAATTTCTTTCCCCTTCCAGCTATTCTTGGGAACTGCAGGTCTGACATTGTGGTCATCAACACAGGAGCGCCGCAAAGGGACTGTACTTTCTCCGGTCCTGTTCAGCCTATATACATCGGACTTACAATATAACTCGGAGTCCTGCCACGTGCAAAAGTTCGCTGACGACACTACTGTCGTGGGCTGCAACAGGATTGGGCAGGAGAAAGGAGTATGGGAACCTCATCAAGGACTTTATTAAATGGTGCGACTCAAACCACCTACACCTGAACACCAGCAAAACCAAGGAGCTGGTGGTGGATTTTAGGAGGCCCAGGCCCCTCCTGGACCCCATGATCATCAGAGGTGACTGTGTGCAGAGGGTGCAGATCTATAAATACCTTGGAGTGCAGTTGGATGATAAATTGGACTGGACTGCCAATACTGATTCTCTGTGCAAGAGAGGACTGAGCCGGCTATACTTCCTTAGAAGACTGGCATCCTTCAACATCTGCAATAAGATGCTGCAGATGTTCTATCAGACGGTTGTGGTGAATGCCCTCTTCTACACAGTGGTGTGCTGGGGAGGCAGCATAAAGAAGAAGGACGCCACATGCCTGGATAAACTGGTGAGGAAGGCAGGCTCTATTGTAGGCATGGAGCTGGACAGTTTGACATCCGTGGCAGAGCGATGGGCGCTCAGCAGGCTCCTATCAATTATGGAGAATCCACTGCATCCACTAAACAGTGTCATCTCCAGACAGAGGAGCAGCTTCAGCGACAGACTGCTGTCACTGTCCTGCTCCACTGACAGACTGAGGAGATCGTTCCTCCCCCAAACTATGCGACTCTTCAATTCCACCGAGGGGGGTAAACGTTAACATTATTCAAAGTTATTGTCTTTTTTTTTTTTTTTTTTAACCTACATTTTTATTACTCTTTAATTTTTTTTTTTTGTATCAGTATGCTGCTGCTGGAGTATGTGAATTTCCCCTTGGGATTAATAAAGTATCTATCCATCTATCTATCTATTCCCAAAAAAGTGACATTTTTGTACTCTATTAGTTACCATACCTAAAGCAGACAGAGAAGGTGCCGCTGTGTGAGCTGCATGCATGTGCAGTTTTCCCAGCATTTGGCATACAAGCAGCTGTTGCACGAGTAAAAGATGAAAATATACAAAACATCCAAGTTAGAGCATCCACTCTCAAGGTAAAATTGAAACAGTAATCTAAATTGTAGCTAAAGTCACACAGAACATTTCTGTTTAAAACTGAACTGTCACAACAAATTTCTGTAAATTGTGCCACATCTCAACAAAATTGGTCCACAGGAGTCAAGTTGATTCTTGCGGACAGACAGACGGACAGGGGCTTTTTGCCCAAATAAGGTATGTCCTGACAACACAAGTATCTGAGATATCCATTTTCCTGGCCTGAGAGCTCAACGCCTCTCTTTCCACCCCCACCCTTTGATTAGTAACCTGTTTATTTTGCTAGTGTTAAACATTTAAAAACAAGAAAAAAAGTATAATTTGCATATTTGAATACCTACAATTTCCTATCTAATGTTTATTTTGTTACTCTTTACAATTTTGGTCCCAAAGCATTTTGCAAGTGAACATTTAACCATGTAGACTTTATATTTAATACATGCAGCACAGAGAGTCCAAGAAAAAAAAAATTCATAGCGAGTCAGTGTGATTACACAACCTTTTGATTTAAAGTGTAACATTTTAGCCACTAGGACATAAATCCTTCTCAGATCAAAACAAAAACAAATTTCAGGCATACTTATGCATACTCTCAAAATAGCATGTCAAGACAGGCAACAATTTCATATTCACTGAATTTGGCATCTTTTTTTATGCTTGAACAAAGTAGTAAACATTTCCAGGTTTGCACTGTGTGGAACGAGCCCCTGACACAGACAGGCAGACATGTTGTTAAGCACCACCACACGTTTTATTCACAGTCACTATTTACAATTAAGTGCCACACAACCCCAAGACTCCCCCAAAGTCCAGGCCTCTCTCTGTGCCTTCTCTCTCTTTCTTCAGGCCTCTCCTTGCCTCCTTCCAGACCTCGTCCTTCTCCTCACCCGACTCCAGCCCTCAATGAAGGGAGGCGGCCCCTTTTATAAGCGGCTGGCTGGGTATCACGCCCAGCAGCATGCCACAACTGTCATTGAATCCTTTAATTTACTGACCCTCACATGGTAGTCTGATTAATGCATTTGTATACCTGTGATTAGTATCACTGTACAAGGTATAATACAATTGTTTAAAACAAATAAATAAACAACATCATTTTCTATTTTGTTTAGTAGCTGCTGAAGTGCCACTTCTGATTTTGCTTTGGCAATCTCACAAGGTCATTGAACAAAGCCACATAATACCCAGAAGGCCGCAATAAACAAAGTTATTTTTGAGTTAACTTGGGTTGAAGGATTCATCCCCAAGAGGATCCCACAAACACCATGAAATAATTAGCATTTGTTCTGTAATGAATTTAGAGATTACGCAGTAGCTACTGTATGTACCCTGTGCAACTACAGAAGTGTGGCCTGAAAGCAATAGAGTGAGACAATGCTGTTTTTACCCCAGGCTGCTCCCTACTCAGTCTTCATGTACCATTTTTGGATTCTGTTCTCACAGTTACAGGTTATAACAATATTACATCTTGCCTGAAGAAGGGGCCTGAGTTGCCTCGAAAGCTTGCATATTGTAATCTTTCTAGTTAGCCAATAAAAGGTGTCATTTTGCTTGGCTTTTCTCTACAGGTTATAACAACAAAGTGTGAATTTCCCCTTCGGATTAATAAAGTATCTATCTATCTATCTATCTATCTATCTATCTATCTATCTATCTATCTATCTATCTATCTATCTATCTATCTATCTATCTATCTATCTATCTATCTATCTATCTATCTATCTATCAAAGGCAAGAACAATGAATGGAAGGAAATACTCAATATTAAAGAACCCCTGCAATTCTGTCTGTAAAAGTTTCTCAGTATGTGGATGTACATTTGTACATCTTGGGAAATCATATGCCAGGAAAGATAACTTATCAACAGATAACTCAAACAGTCAAAGACATTATCAAAAATAAACAGCGATTGATGCATGAGTGAGTGAGCATTTAACAAACTCATAAAAGAATGCTGGACAGAAGCTGGGGACATGGCAAAATAGTGAAATGTTTTAAGCACACAAGCAAAACTGGGACACAAGACACAGACAAAGCCATGACTAGAAAATGTAAATAACAGAGCATGCAATTCTGAGGAATTTAAGCATGAGTCATGGGCAAGTAAAATTTCCTTAAATACTCCGATTAGAAAATTATTGATGGGTACACGAATAGGGGAGTATGCTACCACTAAGGTAGTTGGTCAACAGGTTCATCAGCAAGCACAAGGCCTGAGCTTCAGTTAGGGTTAAAACAAAATATGTTTGGTGAAGTGAAAATAAAATGAAATGAGAATGAAATACACAATCACTAACATGCACTGACATATACAGGAAAGCATGTACAATACATATGACTGCATACACTCATATTTAAATGCAGAAGCTCACACCTCAATGTGGCCCCATCAGCCGAATTGAAATGTGCCAATGAGTTCCAGGTGCTTAAAATATGGTAATAGTTTATTAAATAAAAATACAGGCATGGATTAAGGATAAGTATAAATATATACAAAGGGGGCAATGTCATCTTTGAACAGAAATACAATGGATTCAGAAAGTATTCAGACCCCTTTACATTGTGAGCTCTATTGTGTTGTACATTTAATTTTAAATAGAAATATTTCACATTTTAACAATCAATCTAGAGTCAGTAACCCATATTGAAAAGATAAAATATGTTCAGTAAGGTTTGAAAATTAAAAATCAACAAATGCATAAATATTTAGACCCTTAACTCAGTACGTTATACTGTAGAAGCTCCTTTAGCAGCAATTACAGCCTCAAATCTTCTTGGACAAGTGTCTACATGTTTTGCACACTTTGATTTATCCCATGCTTCTTGACAGATCCTATCAAGCTCTGTAAAATAAGATAGAACATCTGTGGAAAGAAATGAAGATGGTAGTTTACAGACACTTTCTAAGTTCAGGTATTTAAGTCCGGGCTTTGGCTGGGCCACTCCAAGACAGTCAGAGATTTGTCCTGAAGCCACTCCAGTGTTGTCTTGGCTGTATGCTTTGAGACACTGCTGTGCAGAAAAGTGAACCATTGTCGCACTCTAGCGTTGTATGCACTCTGCATCAGGTTTTTTTCAAGGACTTCTCTGTATTTGGCTGCACTCCCCCTTCCCACGGTTCTGACCAATACCCCTGGTCCCTGCCATGAAGAAGTACCCCCATAGCCTGATGCTATCACCATATGGGTGATATTATTACACAGGTGATGAGCAGTACCTGGTCTTCAATAGATAGTGACTGGATCTCTGCACAAAGAGTTCCAATTTTTGTATCATCAGACCAGATAACCTTTTTCTTCATGTTCTCAGTGTCTTTTAAATGCCATTTGACAAACTCCAAGAGTGCTATCATATGCCTTGTACTCAAGAATGGCTTCCATTTAGCCACTCTGCCATAAATGCCTCATTGATGGAGTGCTGCTAAAAAGGTCATCCTTCTGATAGGTTCTCCCATCTCAGCAGAGGACTTCTGAATCTCTGTTAGAGTAATCGCGGGGTTTATGGTAACCGAGCTGACCAAGTTCCTTTTTTTACTCTAGGAATGGTTGTGGTGGGTCCAAATATCTTTCACTACTATTATGGTCAATGTTCTTCTGAGAACACTTGAAACTTAGAATTGGTTTTACACCATTGCCCTGATCTATGCCTCACCACAATTTTAACGCAGAGGACTACAAGGGGATTTCATAGCTAGAATTTTGTTCTGAAATGCAGTGTGAATAATGGGCTACTATATACAATACATGGCTGTGTGCCTTTATAAACTATGTTCAATAAATTGAGTTTGTCATAGGTTGGCTCATATCATGGTTGATAGAAGATAATTAAAGCAGACAAAATGTAACTGATAACAATTTAGTGTATGACAGCAGAACATCTAAATTCTTACATACATGAGAGACTTCAATTGTTGATTTTTAACAAATATGTAAACCTTTCTAAAAAAAGTATTTTCACTTTGCCATTATGGGTAATTGAGTGCAGACTGATGGGCCAAAATGACAAATGTATCTACTGAAACTTGAATCTACAACAAACTATTGTGTAGAGAAAACAAATGAAAACATTCTGAATTCCATGCACATAATATAACATTTAAAACAAAAAGGGGAAACCTTTGTCAACCCAAACAACAATGAACTAATCTTGGGTTTATACAATATCTATCAAGAAGCATAGTAACTAAGGTATAATCAACAAAATCAGAAACCTGTCAAAGGGAGTATTTTCTAATGCACATGGACTGAATTTTATAAGAAAGATGTGCTTAAATTGTTGTTCATTTCCTAGCTTCTGGATCAATATCAAAACCACATCACTTAGCCAGGCTGTCATCACAGTCAAATATTACGAAGAAATATAAACAGGATTCAAGTTATTGTTTTACTACAGAGGAAACCCAAGTGTAGATTACAGTACTGTAGCTGCCAAGAGAATGAATACATTTTAAAAAGATCTGATTTCATAAAAGACACATCACTTGGAAATTCAAAGTGAAGGATGGAATCTATACTAATAAAAGGCAAAGCCCTCACTGACTGACTGACTGACTGACTCACTCACTCACTCATCACTAATTCTCCAACTTCCCGTGTAGGTAGAAGGCTGAAATTTGGCAGGCTCATTCCTTACAGCTTACTTACAAAAGTTAGGCAGGTTTCATTACGAAATTCTACGCGTAATGGTCATAACTGGAACCTGTTTTTTGTCCATATACTCTAATGGAGGAGGCGGAGTCACGTATCGCGTCATCACGTATTACGCCTCCTACGTAATCACATGAACTGAAAACAAGGAAGAGATTTACAGCACGAGTCAAACGCGGGAACGAAGGTAAATGACGTTAATTGTTGAGTGTCTTTTAATACTGTGTAATTGTTGAGTGTCTTTTAATACTGTGTAAGCATACATATTAACACATGTGCAATTAAATGTGTGCATTTACGAGGTGATTTCTCAGGCTTAAAAGCTCGCCTTTTATTAAAATGGTAAATGCAAACTCTTTTCATTCTGAAGGGCACAAACCACGTTAGATTTCAGCCGTTAAAAGCGCAAAAATGGCGGTACACCAGATAAATAAGCGCAACATATTATCAGTTGCATTGTATGCTTACAATACATATAGAAATGTGTTAATCGTTAACTAATATTATGGGATGGTGTTTTTCGACTCTGATTCACAATCTAATTGTATGGGTGGTTACCTACCAGGTAACGCTTATGGTTAGCCAGCAAGTCAGCTCGAAGTGATCACTCGAGTGAAGGCAGCTTCACAAAAAAAAATCACAAAAAAAACAGATCCTTAACAAACTGTTATTGGTATATTTTCCCTCAATTTTAAAAGGTTTTCTTTTCTTCTTAATAAAAATTTAAAAGCAGTACTTCGCTGGTGCGAAGCGCGGGGATTTGAGCGACTGACGCATACAGACATATTCATGAGTGCAGGTACTTCGTAAAGAAAGCACCGTGTAAACCTAAAGTTTAAATTAAGTTCATAGACCTACAAAAGGTTGCCATTGATTTGAGGCAAGATTGCTTTTCTCATGTACAACTATACGTTGCATTCTTAACAGTAAGCTTGCACGGCTTGGTCATATTACAACCGGAGTGCTGAACTGACAACGTCGTATACAAACAGAACTATAAGACAATCGTAATAAACAAACAAAAAAAAAAAGCGAAGAACCCTTGGATTTAATAAAAAGGCTCCTTCCTTGGCGAAGCAAGGAAAAAGGAAGACCTTATATGGCGTTCATTTATAAAACAGCGGAAAAGCTGTGTTAAGGCTGCTTCACAAAAAAACAGATCCTTAACAAAATGTTATTGGGATATTTTCCCTCAATTTAAAAAGCTTTTCATCTTAATAAAAATTTAAAAGCAGTACTTCACGGGGATTTAGAGATATATATATATATATATATATATATATAGATCTATATATATATATAGATCTATCTATATATAGATATATATATATATATATATATAGATATATATAGACAGACAGACAGACAGACAGACAGACAGACAGACAGACAGACAGACAGACAGATAGATAGACAGATAGATAGATAGATAGATAATAAAAGGCAAAGCCCTCACTGACTGATTCACTCACTCACTGACTGACTCACTCACTCACTCATCACTAATTCTCCAACTTCCCGTGTAGGTGGAAGGCTGAAATTTGGCAGGCTCATTCCTTACAGCTTACTTACAAAAGTTAGGCAGGTTTCATTTCGAAATTCAACGCGTAATGGTCATAACTGGAACCTCTTTTTTCACAATATACTGTAATGGACGGCAGCTCGATGGCCGTGGGAGGAGGAGTTGAGTGTCACGTCATCACGCCTCCCACGTAATCACGTGAAAAGACTGTGAACGCAGTAGGGACAAATGAAGGAGGAGCCGCAAACAGCAAAGAACAAAAAATTCATTAAACAATTGAGAAGGGAGCGAGTGAAGCATACAAGCATGTTCATAAGGTAAACAAAGCACGGTGTAAAACGTAAGTTTAAATTAAGTTTATAGAAACGCTCCCGCTGCGGATTGCAATAACGTGAAAAGACTGTGAATGCAGTAGGGACAAATGAAGGAGGAGCCGCAAACAGCGAAGAACAAAAAATTCATTAAACAATTGAGAAGGGAGCGAGTGAAGCATACAAGCATGTTCATAAGGGAAACAAAGCACGGTGTAAAACGTAAGTTTAAATTAA